>NW_010289456.1:0-15005 GCF_000700745.2 Antrostomus carolinensis
GAGGCTGAGGGGAGACCTTATTGCTCTCTAAGTGACTGAAAGGAGGTTGTAGAGAGGTGGGGGGGTCAGTCTCTTTTCCCAAGTAACAAGTGACAGAACAAGAGGAAACGGCCTCAAGTTGCACCAAGCGAAGTTTAGATTGGATGTTAGGAAAAATTTCTTCACTGTGAGGGTTGTCAGGCATTGGCACAGGCTGCCCAGGGAAGTGGTGGAGTCACCATCTCTGGAGGTACTTAAAAGACATATAGATGTGATGCTTAGGGTCATGGTTTAGTGGTGGACTTGGCAGTAGTAGGTTAACAGTTGGACTTGATGATCTTAAAGGTCCTTTCCAACCTAAGCGATTCTATGATTCCATCATTTATAAAGGTCACAGTGTACAGCAGAGCACTCTTGCTCTTGGGACTGACTCTAAACATAAGCAAAATGAGTAGTTTCCTAGAGCAAAATGGTGAGGGCTTCACTGAGTATGCCAGAGCACTGAAAATCCAGGCTGCAATATATTCTCTCTTTTGCTGAGCAATAGCATTAGGATGTTTGAGAAGACAGTAACTGGAATAGAAAAGGGTCTTCAGGCCAAAAGTAAAATAAGTATTTCCAAAAGAAATAACCACTGCCTCCAGCAGCAGCAGCAGGAGGAGCAATTTTATCCTGGAGGGTCTCTTCTCATAATATTAAGTTAAATTCTTGCTTTCCTTTTTTTCTTTTTCCTTTTCTGTGGCAATCTCATGACCCAGTGGTTCTAGGTACCTCTGAGGCTGTGAGTCTCAGTGCTGTCAGTGCTGCTGAGGGTTCTTGACTAAGTTTTTCTTGTAGCCTCTTCTGTGCTACGGAGATCGTTATACTGTCCTAACCTAAATACACGGGATATCCATGGTTGTCTGGAGAGCTTGTGGAATCTGTGTCCTCCAGTTTTTCAATAAATAGCCAAAGTAATGTCTGACTTGATCTGGTTTTGGTGACAATACTGCTTCTAGCAGGAGGTTGGACTTGACAGCCTCCATAGACCCCTTCCACCCTGAATTTCTCTGATTCCATTTTATCGTCCTCCATATGAGATCTCCAGTCATTCACTGAAATAACCATTAATGCTGTGTTAGAATGTCCCTGTCTCATTGTTAGACTAGAAGTGCTGATTTGGTAGATTAGTTGTCCTTTCAAGTAGTTGAGTGGTCTGAAATTTTTGACACTCTGTGTATGGGATGGTGCTGATTTATACCAGCTGAGGGTACGGCATTCAAAGTGTGTTTTAATTTTACTTTGTCTATTGTATGCAATTCTGTTTTGTTAACAACTTGTATTAATATTTTAGGAAACATGACATCAAAATGATTGACAATTTTTGGGGGGTTTTATTTCTAAAAAAAAAGAAGCTAGAGCATACTGTTGCTTCAAGCAAATTCTGCTTCTGGTCCTGGAACTGAAGCATACAATAGAACAGGCAGCTTTTATTTCAGTCTGTCATAGCTCCCTTTGGTCCAATAAATTTAAAAGCAAGTCATTTCTATGTAGGCTCTTTTTGTATCACAGCATTATTTTTACATAGAATTAACTTTAAAAAAATACAAGGGGGAAATATTCTTCCCAGTTGTGAGACCTCAAAGCAATATTGTTTTGACTGGATATCACTTATAGGATAAATGCATGTCACTGCACAGAGTTCCCAGAAATATAATTACTGTGCTGTTAACTCTTTCATTTGTTTTGCTCTGTAAAAGGGATGCAGCTACAATAATGGTCAGAAGACGTTATATGCCACATGCAGTCCAGCTAAAATACAGCACAGTCCAGTTAAAATATGGAAACAGGACTCCTCTGTATCAATACAGTGCAGGAGGAACTGCACACTGACTTGAAGACAGAAATCTCTATTATACGTGAATGTTAGCAGGTAAACAGAAGGACAAAAAATTAAGGGACCTGAGGGTCTGTGTTAGTCACGTGCTCCTGCATGACTGATGTACTTCTAGACTGTAATGGAAGCGTTGGCCTTGCGACAAACAGCAGGTTGTGGAGGACAGGGTCCATACATTTGCATATACACGTGAGATGGCAAAAGGGGCAGGAAACAAAATTTGGTAATAAGCCATGCTTTAGACCACTGTGAAGCCTTTCTGAAGATTGTCCAATAATCTTCAGTAAACCAAATAATCTGTTCCCTGTTTGTTCACTGTTTAGTTACACAGGTCAGTGTGGTGTTAACACAGGCAGGTGCTACCTTGCTCTGTTGGACACAAGCCAGCTTTCATCCAAAAAGTTTGTGGTCTTGTTAGCACTGTACTGAGCCTGAGCTTAACATCCCAGTTCTCAGTAGTGCTTATCCTCTCAGGTTCAGCACCGTGCTAATGTGATGGGATCATTATTCTTCAGCTTGGAACACTCATAGAGAGGCCTGGAGCTAGGTAATGTATAGGCATGACTCAGATGTTTTGTTTTTAGCATTCTGTAAAAAAATCCAGCAACATCCAGACAGTCTTGTAGAGGCAGTAGTTCAAAGTAATCCAAAATAATGCTTTGCCATAAGTTCACGTGCCTATTTCCTTTGTGCATGGATAACAGTCTAAATGTTTCTTTCTATGATTGCTTAGCTGATCCCATTACACACTGTTCACATGTATCTGATTACCACATTGTCAGTAAAAGTTGAAGAACAACCTTGTGGTTTGCCAAAAATGTAAAAGGATCATCAGTAAGATAGTTGTACCTTGCTAATGAAAGTAATTACACGTGACATCAAAACAAATACAGATGCTCCTTTTGAGAAAAGGTCTTCTGGGGACACTGTATCAGCAGTACTAACTATGAATTTTAAATAATTCTAAATTTTTGTATTATAGGTATTACTGATTATAATTCCTCTAATTCTCAGTAAATATAACCACAATTTTATTCAATCGCCAAGTGTGTTCTGTAGGCCTAGTATTTTCCCTTTTCACCCATTTCCAATACATGTTTTTTTGCACAAATTCTTGACCTTCCTATAGTTAAGACTTTTCTTTAGTGGGTGTGTTGGGTTTGTGCGTGTGCGGGGCCATTTTTAGTAGTGGCGGAAGGGGCAACCTTATGAGAAGCTTTGCAAAAGCTCCCCTGGCTCCAAGGCAAACCCCCCCAGCCCAGGCTGGAGCAATGAGCACTAGAGAAACGCCTCTGCAAATCCATATTTGAGAGGGGAAGGACTGTCTTGAAAAGAAGAAGGTGGAGAGAACCTGGAGGAAAGGCCATTGACCTGAACAAAAGACAACCATCAGCCTAAACAAAGAGACAGAGAGCTTCTTGCCAGGAGGAAGGAGGAGGAAGGGGAGGACAGAGAACCTCAGATACCCATTTCAACCACAGGGAGTAGGAGAAGGAGATCCCCTGCAGCCCATGGAAGTTCAGTGCCGGAGCAGATACCCACATATAGACCATGAAGGGCTCCATGCTGGAGCAGGAAAGCTGAGCCCAAGGGCAAGTGTGACTGAAATTGAGACCCTCAGAGACGTTCAATGCCAGATCAGGGGTGGACCCCGAGAGTGGAGGGGTGAGGAGATGCGCTGGACTGGAGTCCTGTCTGCAGCCCGTGGATGTCCCCATGCTGGAGCTGGGAGCTGTGCCTGAAGAGGTCCATGACTCCATGGGAAGCTTGCTCTGGAACATCTTGTTCCTGGACTTTCATGCTGGGAAGAGTGGCAGAGGTGAACTGACTGAACCCCCACTCCCTGCCCCCTGTGCCACTGGGGAGGAAGGTAGAGGAATAGGGAGCAAAGTGATTTGAGCCGAGGAAGAAGGAAGGGGTGGGGGGAAGGTGTCTTAGGATGTGGTTGTTATGTCTCACTGTGCTTCTTGGATGAATGGCAACGAATTAAATTGATTTTTCTTCCCCAAGTTGAATCTGTTTTACCTATGACCGTAACTGGTGAGTGAGTCGTCCCTGTCCCCATCCTAATCCGTGCCCCTTTGTTGTGATTCCCTTTCCATCTCACTGGGCTGGGGGAGTGAGTGCAGGACCACATGGTCCTACTGTGGTTAAACCACCACAGTAGAACAGGAATAATTATATTATCTCTGTGCTTTCTCTTACTGTAAAGAATTCTGTTTCCTTAACTTGGTAAGATAAATACAGGGGTGACCTTTATAAGAATAGAATGAGAAAAGTCCTGTGAGGTTCCAGTCCCCATCAGCATCAAGGATATGTAAAGTGCAAAGCCTTTATCTCCTTCACCTATGAAAATAGCTCTGGAAAAACCTAAAGCAAACTTAGTTGTTTCCATTTGTGAAGTTCTCCCTAGATATTTTCTGGGGCTGAATGTCTTTATGAAAGAAATTACAGTCATTTGTTGATAGTCTGAGAAGCTTATAATACAGTTCTGAATCCTCTCTGTTTCCATCCAGAGTTCTTAAATTGTATAGATCCATAGATCCATAGCACTATGACAGTGGGAGAAGTCCACTGCTCAACAGCCTTTTTCATTATGGAGGTAACTGAGATCACGTTAGCATTGTCAGGCTTTTCTCTAAAGGCCATAAGAAATCATTTAGGACTCTTACGACCCAACATCTGTAGACTCTTCCCTCCATGAACCGAAAGGGGTGAGCAGGTGGAGAAAAGAAAGCTGATGGTGGATTGCCTACATAGAAAGGGTAAGTAGCTCTCTCTGTATTTGAGGGTAACTACTAATTTGACATGGCTGTGGTGCTCCCAGTTGAGAAAAAGAATATTACCACTTTACAGGGCACCAAATAAACCCTAGTGGGAAACTGTCTTCAGAACTGTGTGTGGTTCTGGTCACTCCATTTGGAAAGATGCATTAATGTAGAAATAGCTACTGAGAAGGGTGACGGTTAGAAGGAAAGCCTGTTTTATTAGAGAGGAATGAAAAAGCTTGGCTTTTATAGTCTTACAAAAAAGCTGCAAAAAGGTATATTACTGTAGGTAAATGGTAAGTAAATTCCAGGGTGGAAAGCATCTATTTAAGTGAAGAGATAACGGACACAATCAGAAGTCAATACAAGCTAACCATAACTGTGTTTATGTTAGAAATTAAAAGATTTGGTGCTGTCAGAGAACAGGGCTTCTGGAATAGCCTTGGCTATTGGAGCAGTGCACACAAAAGCCTGATTGATTTTAAAATGAAGCTTCACCAGTTTTTGAAAGGGATGAGAAGATGTGGCACCTGTGGTTGTCAGGGGACTAGACCTGGGAGATCCTTTCTAATGGTGTGCAGAATAAGATGTATTTGTGCAGAGCATCCCCTCTTGACTGGAAATAAAAAAGAACATGATTAGATTAATCATCTTTATCAGCCTTTTGGCTACAATTTGTGCATTGGTTATTGCAAGACCACACCACATTAAGACAACACTTTCTCTGTGTTGTAAGACTATGTACAGTCCCATGCTTGCTTTTAATGATGGTTAAAGAACAGAAATTGCTGGAATAGGGAAAAAAGTTAGAAGATGGTCATGCTCCTTTTTCTCTGCCCTCTCTGACAGTTGAACCTAAAGTAGGAATGTGGGTAATAGCTTTGCCGCTGAGGATCTTTTAAAAGGGGGAAAAACTGTTCACTGTACATTCACTGACTAATGTAGCACCTTAATGAATTAATGTTAAGTGTCTGACAACCTGTTCCCAATTAAATAATATATTTTAAGGCATTATCAGGCCTATTACTATTTGTTATGAATTGTGGAAGAGCTGCCACCAACTCTTTATGAATGAGGTACAACAGAGCTAACAGGTATACCGTGAAAAGAAATTTGCCTCAGACTCTTTCCTGTATGATAGAACATTCAGGGAAGAATTTCCACACTCCAGTGCTTGATTTACTGCCTGGAGATATGAGAGGAAATGGAAAGCAGGTCTAATCTTTGTTTCTTTTCCTTGGCAATTTGAATTCATGACAGTACTCTCTGTGTCCCCAAATCCAAGTCTTCCTCTACTGATCTCACTTTCTTCTCTACAGTCTTTAAACAGAACATTGTGATATTACAATTGGCTTAGCTTGAGGAGAAGTTGCTGTGCTAGCTAAAAAGTTGGCACCACACCTTCTATTCAGAATGCTGCACGTTGGTGGTGTCTGTTCAGATAACCTCTAGCTACAGTTGAGTAATACCACAAATGGGGAAAACCCTAGAGAAATAGGAAAATCCCTAAGTGTTTGTGCATTGTGTAAGTGTATTTTGCTTAGGCTCTTTGCCAAAGCAGATATGAATCGAAGATGCTCTCTCTATGGGAGTAAAATGTACTATCATGTTGAGGATCTTACTTTTGCATAAAAGATACCCACAGCATTTGTGAAAGGGGAAGAAAATTTCCATTCTGGTTTTAGTGTGCTGTGTTTTTCTATTGCATTCATCACTGGAAATTCCTGAAAACAAAAGATATAGAAAGTGGGAGAGGAACTTGGTTAAGTTGTTTGAGTTCTTCTTTGAGACAAATGGTCTCTTTTGACTATTTTGCAAAATGATTGTAAAAGAAAATACCACTCCTCTTTGGTATTGTATAATAAAAAGAAACACTTATTTAAAAAAAGGAACTGAGCTATGACCAAGTAGTCGCTGTAATTGGCAAGTGTTTGTGCAACTGTTTGATTATTTATGTAAACCTTCCTCACCCAGAACAAAACCAAGTGCCCAAGAACGACAAAACATCTCCCTACCAGAATCACTGCCAGATATGTTTATTTTTTCTCATGAGAAGATGAGAAAATAAATGCAGGATAGTACTGGAAAGTGCTCAGATGGTAGGATTCATCTGAACAATATTGAAAACCAAGATTTAATTAGGACAGACCAGAAGAAAGAGGAGGATTTCTGCTTTGTCCCACAACCCCACAGAAGTGGGTGGATTTTTTTCATGTTTGTAATTGAAGATAATTTATTTACATATGATTTAAATTTTTCAGGTGTCATAACAGAGACTCCAAAGCACGGCCTTCTCTAAGTAAAAGGCTGAATCCTCTGAGTTTTGTGAGGTTTTTATTGTTTACTTCAGTGAGATCTTGATTTTTTTCCTAATGTATTTTTGCACCATGATTGTAACCAGAAAGAACGGTTAGAGAAGTTAGTTTAAAGATGATGTTCTAAGAAATTTTGACTGGCAATTGGGAACTCTCTCAAGCCACCTAACTAAAATACTTTCAATAGTCTGGCTGCAGAAAAGGAGGTTAAAAATACAGAAGTAATTTGCTAAATTATCAACCTCATGAGAGATGAATTTCTTCCAGTAAGCAGTAGCTTAGCAATTAGTTGATCCACCAGTTAGGTTTTCTCACCAAGAAAGCTAGCTCCCTAACTCACTCACTCATTTTTTTGCAGTTATTTTGTGTATTTGTCTATTCTACTCCCTAAGGCTATGGAGAACCTCAAGTTAAGAGACTGAATTCAGATTGTCTTTCTGCATACTACTGCAGGGTTTGATTAGAAATAATTCAAAATTGGGGCTTTGAAAGAGCAGTTAAAATTCCAGTGGAGTTTTGTATGAGCTGGCATGTTCCACTTTTATTGGTTTAGTGTTGCACTGAATTATTCTGAAAGCTATAGTCTTCTTTCAATTGATGAATCTGCATTGGGAGAATTAGCAAACTACCAGTGAAGCTTTATTTTGGGGGGGGCGGGGATGGGGCAGAAATAATTCATAAATGATAAATATTTCTATGAACATGTTGCAACAGAAGTGAGGTCGCATCAGTTGCATTTTTCAGTCCTTCAGGAGGATTTGAGGAATTTATGAAACCATTGAAATTAAAGTGCCTCAGTTATAGAACAGTTAGGTAAAGAAGTTTGCTTTCCTTTAGATTTCCTTCTTTGAGTATCAGTGTAATATTGTGTAGAAGCAGCCAAAGTAATATCTTTAACAATATCACAAGTAATTTTTATAGTCTTCAGTCTGTAAAAGTATATGACCATCTCTGTCTTATTACAAAAAGTGGTTTAAATTACCACCTTTTATGCATCTGCACTTTTATGAGTCATAGTGACAAACTGCCAATGGTAAAATATGACAACTTACCTCCAGAAGTGAGTATTAAAAATTAAAGTGACAAAAGGACAAAGGTATGAGAACTAATAGGTTAGATACTGGTGACTGGTTTTTTGAACACAAGCTTATCTAGCTGAAAACTTAGAAGCAGCGATAAAGGACAGAAAACACTTCTCGGATACTCTAGGCAGCTGCCACAGACAGCTGATGTGCTGTCATTTCCCACCTGCAGCGATAATATGATTTTGCTCTACAGCTGTGTTTGTTTATGAGGAGGAAAGAATTACCTGTGGACAAAACCCTCATGGAAGATCAAGCAGTACTTCTTTTATGATATGCTAATGCTTACCCAGGCTGCAGCCTCTGTGTTTGTCTGCTACTTGAAATCTTCCAAACATCCACTGACCTTTGCTGGCTCTAACACTCATGGATTGTTGGCTTATTGACAAGATCCTAAAATGTTTTAAAAGAACTGATACCTGCCAGTCTGTTTGAGAGCAGAGGATAGTGTCTGCTCCTTTTGTGGTGAGTGAATGAGACACTGATTTTAAAAGAAAGCAGAGGGGGACATATATGCCATATATATAGGAATACTGATGTAAGTACTAAGTCAGAAACTGGAATGACAGAGCAGCAGAAAACAGTATTTGCTGGCTAAGTAATAGTCTTTCTCTAGAATATAATGCATAGCATTCAAAATAATATGTTACTGTTATACTTTATAGAATTTTAGTGTGTGGTTAAGTGTTTATTTTACTGGGAAAAGGGATGTAGTCTGTCTGAAAGATAGCTGGAAACTTATTAAAATCTCAGTGTCAGGTTCACTTTGCGTCTTACAAAAACAGTTTCCCACTTGAACATGATAAGTACTATGCCTGAGTAATTTCATTTTCAGGATTTTGAGCCAGATAGTTCTCAGAAATAAAAAGACAACTCTTAGTTCTAAACTTCATTTGCAATTATTGTATTAATTCCTTCCATTGGCCTAGTGTGATCTTCTGAAAATCATATAATATTTAATAGTGTTCTAGATATCTTCCAGTAAAAAATCACTTGGTTTCTTTGCCCTGGTATGAAGCAGTCCATTGTAAAGTTGACAAAACAATAAATAAGCTTTTGGTCAGTGTGAGTGGCAGTACCTGATAAAATGATGTCTGTATTTGATGGAACTGTTCTACTTTTTACAACAATTACACCTCAGTAGAAATAACACAAAAATAAGGATAATGCTGATCTTGTGTCCCCATACAAATCGGGCTGTCATATGCATTTTCACTGTATTGGAAAATCTTTTTTTGATCTTAAAAATTATTTCTGTTGTGGACAGTGAACAGGTTACTTGTTTAAGGTATGTTTGTATTTGTGTACAATGATTAAGCAATATTTGTTTTTATTGTTACCTCAGTTTTTATAATATTTTTGTTTCTATTTGCAGGGGATTCATTGTAAAAGCAAACCTTCCAGTGAGTATACATAATTCATATTTTTACTACTTTACTATTTTCTTTTTGGAGGATAAAGATAATTTATTGCAGATAGTAAGTCCACTTTCCTGGTGACCTCAGATCACTGTCATTTGACAGGGTATTTACCACGTTTCCTTGTACAAAACACTGGAAACTGGTGGGCTCTGATACACAATAGTTTAATAATGGTTGTGCTTTATTGCTTTATAATTTTCCTTACCATAGATGGTCATTGGGACAATTTGCTTAGTTATTTCACATGTTTTTATTGCTTCTACTTATTATTATTGCCTACAGTAGTAATACAGGCTCTTGAATTATCTGAGCTCTGAAGCTTCCATCAGTCATTCCTCCAGTGCACAGTCACTTGTCAGAGAGGTACGAGGCAGCTGCCTTGCAGGCGATCCCCTCTGAGAGGACAGTCCTAGCCAGAGGCCCAGCTCTGAGTGATACTTGTCTCTATGGTGCCTTTCCTGGACCCATGTGGCAGAGACAGGGCAAAGGCCCAGCACTGAGCCTCAAGTGTGTGTGACGCTGATGCTATCGTGCGGGGTGTGAGCCAAACGTCGGCTGTTTTGAGTCTTACTATGAAAGCATAGCATTTATGGGACGTATATAGAGGTGGAGAGAAAGAGCATGGCTGTGGAAGGGATGCAGTTAAAAGTCCCACCTGAAAAAGTCTCTAGCCTTCTGCCACTGAGCAGAGAGAACCATCGGTGGCTGATTCAAAGATTGTGAATGAATCTTTTTAGGATTAGGCAGCTGAGCTTCTGGTTACACAAACTATATGGAAGGAATTGCAGAAGAGGAGAGAAACAGGGGCGTTAACCTTTGCTCTGCCTAGCTGAAGCATGCCTTCATGCCCTCGGGCAGCATGGGCTGAGGAAACCAAACCCTTCAACCCTGGTCTCAAAGGGAAGGACACCTGCAATACTGTTGGTTATGAGTTAAAATCTGTGCTGGGTGTTACACAAGTGCAGATCTAAACAGTGGAGACTCACTACAGGTACCACGAGGTAGTGATTCATTCCACCCATCTTAGGACAAGGTGAGTTATGTGCTGGGAGGGAGGCAAGAGGGGTTCTCCCTCTTTGTTGACTGCCAGAGGTACTTAGATGATGCACATAAGCTTAAACTAGATGTTTAGCTCTTAGCTGGATATAGACTTTGAGCACTGAAGAGTTTGTAAACTAAGCATCATCTTATCTTTCAAGATGATGTACTGAAGCAGAGCTGATTGTAGGTTTTCAGTGCTGCCTGAAAATGACTTATCAGCTATCTTTAATACAAGTAACATGTAGGATGACTCAGCCTTATATGGGTGATGAAAAAACATTTTTTAGTTTTCATCCTAATTCACTTTTGCAACAGTGGGTGTATCCTCATTTCCATACTTCCTTTTCTACAGTCATTCTTTTTATTATTTCTTATTTGAGGTAAAATTACCTTAAAAGACCTTACCTGTTTAATAGAGCATCTTTGCAGTAGTCATTCCTTTTAGCTGCAACAAAAAAGTGACTTTATTTCCTAGAATTTGCAGCTATCAGCTCAGTACTATTTGGCAATGTAGTTTTGACTCTGCCTTCTCCCTCCTGCTCTTACAGACTATTGGTAGTACATAAGGGCTACTGTAGTATTTAAAATTTCCTGTAATATATCCAGATACTAATATCAATATATCAGTGATTTTAAAACAGCCTTACATTCTCAGAATATGTATTTGGCACAGTATATCACCATGTTTTCCATTATCCTTGAAAGCCTGAGATACTTTCTGAATGTACAATTGTGAAACCCTTCTAATTTACTGTGCATTGAAATCTGTTGTGAAAGAGAGGCTGTCATCTTGAAATTTAATCAATTTCATAATTGGTGTAAGTACTCTTGAGCAGCAAATTTTGGTATTTATTAACTGAAGTGCACCATGTGGTTATCTTAGGAGAGCATATCTAGTTTGTTTATGAATTCTGTTGAATCATTGTAATGCATAGATGCAGCAGATACTGTGGTAAATCACATGCAAATAGGTTTGAAATGTTACTGTAATTTATACTTGTGGAATGATACTCCAGTGAAGCAATTTCAGCGTGCTTTACATATGCTCACAGATTTAGCACTGTCAGTATCCTAAGTAGTTCAGTTTCTTACAATTCTTGTATGGAAGAAATACGGACCAAAAACCAGTTAGGATTTTCTATTGGTTGTTGGCCTGGGCCTGTTATTAATGGGTTTTCTCTGCAATTTTTTTTGCTGTTCTCCAATTTAATCTTCTTGCCCGAGGCTTCAAATTATCCAACTTATCATGTCAATTGCGTATTCATTGCTCAGCTCTGGCTTCTATTATCCAAGTGTACACAAGGTGTGTTTTGCTGTCATGACAGTTCTGAGTTGATTGCTGCATCATCAGATAAAAAAAATAATCTGCTGTGGTTGAACTGATGGCAAAAGTACAAGGAAAGTGTCTACATGTTGAATAATAAGCCTTGGATTCTTTATGCTTCTTTATACCTGGGCTTATATGTGTCCATAATTAAGGAATCCCTCTCATAGGGCTAATTACAGTTATAATTCATGAAGATAAAATTTAGGCAAGATTTACTCAGCAGATAGTCTGTGTAGCAATCTTTATGTCTTCTGGGGTATAGATCAAACTACTCATGAGAAAAGGAAAGAGTTTTCCAGATGAAACTATCTAAGGGGGGGATTAAAAGATGATGAGGTAAGAGTTTACTGAAGAATTAGTCAGAAATGAGTCTCATACTATGATGATTTATAGAATGAAAATTATTTTCTGCCAGCTCTTCCTTGTATCATATATTTATTGTGATCTAAAACTAATATCCTTATGCAATATATCCCTTTAAAATATTGTTAATCAGTTTTGCAGCATCTTTTGCAATTCTCAAAATGTATAATAAAATTAATGGAAAAAATCCAAAGTGGAAGAGTAATTTCATTTTATCCAGTGTATTACTTATTTGTTCTCAGTTTGAAGGTAGGAACTGTGATCAAGGAAGACAGTGTCCCCGCTTACAGACAGACAGTAGTCCCTAAACCTGTGTTTGTGCATTTGCCTGATAATGATCCAATGTCAGTAATGCACCTAAGTATGACTTAGGATTCTTCTGAGGTAGTTCCAGGCCTGTGACATCTGATAATACAGTACCTCAGGCAGTAATAACTAAGGACCAAATTCAATTGAGTCATGACAAGCTGTCCTAAAAATAGAGTCAAATAGTACAGTCAAATCCACCCAAAGACAATACTTCATGAAGAACTGTCAGCTTTTGACACTGTGTGTGTGTGTGTGTGTGTGTGTGTGTGTGTGTATATATATATCTACACATGTATATACACACATTACTCTTCCCTTAAATAATTTCTACACAGATATGGAATAGGCAAGATGAGGCCTGGATCAAGAAATTTACACCAACAACCAAGGAATTAAGCAGAAATTGTTGCTCCTGCATTTGTTTTCTATCCACAACTGTATGGCATATGATGCAGTCAAGAAATACCTTTTTGAGCAAAGAGACAGAGCTAAAACTAGTAATCACAAATCATGTTATTAGTAAGAATTATCAGGTAGTTCTGCAATGTAATAACCTCCCAGTTAACTGTGGGTGGATTGATTTGGTGTTGCACAATAACTCTCCATCCTGAGGTACCTTCAGGATTATTCATAGAATCATAGAATGGTTTGGGTTGGAAGGGACCTTAAAGATCATCTAGTTCCAACCCCCCTGCCATGAGCACTCATTATAACACCACTCATTCTTGGAACAAGGAATATTGTGTTTCTGGCTGCTGTGCACTGTACTTCTTAAGGCTGCCTCACCCCTGTGGAAACATGTTTACAAATTCTTCAGAAGTCAAACGTACTCTGCTATTAAAGCCTAATTTGTGTATTTTGAATGATCTGTGCGTTTTCTTTGGTTTGTACAAATTTCTTCTCTCATTGCCAGTGTTGTCTTGGATAATTGAGAACTGACTCTACTGTCAGTTGCGGTAAAGCGTCCTTGTTTTCCTGATCTTTTCCACTTAGTTCATTCCAGCATATCCTGTTGCCTCCAAAAGATGCTTAATGGCACAAAACCAGGATAATGGAGTGGAGATTCAGGTCTGAAGTGTTTGTCTTTTCCGACTCTTGATAAGTATCATGCAGGACTTCTTTCTTCTGATACCAAATGTGAGGTACCTTAAGGCCTGATAGATTCAAGCCAAGATACTTCATTTACATCAGCCCATCTTCATATCCTGCATGTATCAGTATCCACTCCCTGACGATGGGCTTCAGCTGCAACTGAACACTGTGAAAGTGAGGATCTCATAATATAGAAATAGGCCCTTTTACAGGTTAATGCACTTTCAGTCTTTAAATTTAGAGCACTTTCCTTCATTGGAGGGATTGGAGAGGTACATAAGGATAAGCTTTGCCCTTCCTTCTCTTTCACATCCTACCTTTCCTCTCTGAGAACTGTGGATGTGTCTTCCATGTGAGTCAATGGGCATCCACCCTTGACAAGGATTCTTGGCTACGCATTGAGGGATGCACCTTTTTCTCATGATTTAAGAGTGTTATCCTGTATTTTTTTGGTAAGCACAGTATCGTGGCACTGCTATTTCATACCGTGCTCTTCACCATACTAGTTGAACTCCTCCTAGGAGTATGTTCACCGGTATGACTAATAAGAGTAAATTTTTTTTTTTTTGTTGTTCCAGCTTCTCCCCAGGGGAAGGAGAATGTGCAATGAAATACTTTGTTTTACTTGGGTGTCTTTTAACTTTCATGCTATGTACTGAAGTTAGAAGGGTAAGAAATATTTCAAAGAAATTACTATGAGGTAGTTAGAGCTAAAATGAGGTGTGGCTCATTGTACACCACAAAGCCAGGGAACAAAACACAATTCCCTGGCTATTTGTTCTGATAGTTTCTCAAACTCTTAATTTTTGGGACTACAATGTATGTGAAGTAGAGAAGCCCAAGGAATTCACTGGGGATTAAATCCACTGTACTAAAATGAATTCATAAATAAATAACTGATTTCTGTGCAGGACAGTCTGAGAAGCAGAAAGAGATGAAATACAGCTAACTAATGATATTTTGGTCTTGATTGTTTTTTCCTTTTACATTAGCCTTCAGAAGGCAGCAGTGCAAACTGATGTCCTGAGGCTTTGGGATGACTCAATTTGCATAGGAAAATAAGATGAGACTTAATAGCTGTGTTCTGTGTCTCCTGTTTACACCCTGAAGAAGGCCTGGATAATATTTATTCTGCTCTTGCTGTTTTGGTCTAAGGGAGAGGGAAATCCTGTAGGTGTGAGGGACTTTCCCATGACTAGGAATGCAATGGTGCCCTCTTGTGTGAAAATGGTATTTTAACAGCAGAGACCATCAGCCAATCCTAAAATTAAAATACTACCTATGAGAGTGCTTACAATACACAGGTAATGGAAAAAAAGTTTAAATAAACTATTAGTGTAGCAGATCTGATTATTTAAAAACACTATTAGTCTAGTGTGCTTTTCTAGCCTTAACTGTTAGAAGTTCTTCTTGTTTATTCCCCATGCTACGT
>NW_010289457.1:0-19479 GCF_000700745.2 Antrostomus carolinensis
ACATATATATATATATATATATAAAAATATACATAAAGGCAGAGAGAGAGTAAGAGAGAGAGGTTATATCGGAAATGCAAACAGACCACCAGCCCAGGGGGTGAGAGATGCTCCCATTACTTATCTGGAATATGCTGATGGCCTCAGCCCAAGTCCTGACAGACATGTCTGCCACGTCACTCCAGTGGCAAGACTTGTCACAAATTGAGGGCACGTTTGCTTGCAGACAGCAAATAAAGCCAAAGACTGAATGGCTATGGAAGCATTCTTACCCTGGCTATTAATTTAGGGTCTCTGGTATGTCCCAGGTCCATTGGCAATGAAGGCTATCAAACTAACATCTGTCAAACCAAAGACTAATTGCACTGAGACAAATAGAAAAATATAATTTGCAGTTTATGTCACATGGCAAAGTACAGTACGACAACCTGGCTGAGAAATAGCCGCCTTTGGTTTCTGCTTCCCGTGGAAAGCACATTCTATTAACATTTATGTTTATAATTATCCTGCAATTTTATTTAGGTTCAGTTGAACAGAGGCAAAACATGGCACTTTTCTCACAGATCCGAGCAGCTGATGGGCAAAGGTTAATTCGTCAGTACATGGACACATTAGCTTGTCACATCTGTTATTAATTGCAAACAGATATATTAGTCTAATTAAACATTGCAAAGGACTGACCTAAATTGTTCAATGGTCTGTAGCTACGTATATTCTGCTATTAACACACTTCATGTTCCATGTTTAGCTTTTGCATACTGATGAGAAGTAGCATTCTTAATTGTAAAGCTAGTTATTCGTCTTGCAGTCACCACTTACTGCTGGTACAGTTAATGTGCTCCAAATGTAAAAATAAAACACATGTGACACAGCCATGTGAATTTTCTGTCAAATAGCAGCCATTCCTCCTCTGTCGTCTCCATTGCTCGCCTTCTTAAATGATTATTTTCCTTGGCAGCTGTCTAAGTGGCTTGTCGCAGTCTAATTTCAAAACTCATTATTAGGACAAACAGTTGCAGTGCATCAATAGCCCATCAGGATTAATTAAACTGGGAATCAGCAGCTGACTGTTAATCAGATCATTTGCAGTTGATCGGTGTAGGGACTATCATCAAGATATTACTGTAGTCATTTTTTATTATGTGTCCACAGCTTGTAACAAACTCAGTAATGATTTGATATAAAATATTTGCCTTGCAAACAGCAGCTTCTTAGCAAGTGTTGGGCACTGCAATTACTGCTTCAAACAAGATGAGCTCCAAACTGTACATTCATGACCTGATTCACTTTGTCCTACTGGCTTTAGATGCTCCATTGCACAGAAATAAGCAAACCTCTCCTTTGGAGGAGGCCCATTTGATTTTAAAGTGCAAGATGCCCAGTGTATTACATCCTCTACTTTTAGTCTCACCTGCTAAAGCAGTTTCCTGAAAATACATGGAAGGAATTTTTTTATTCTAACACTCCTATAGCTATCATAATTCTCTAGAAGAAAATATATTTAAAATGCTGAAGAACTGTAGCTGCACATATCACTTGTGACCAACATAATCTGTTACAATGACATGCAAGACCTAGGAAATCTAAAAATCACTACTGAAAAAAAAAACCCTACAGAGAGAGATGGTTCAATTAATTCCTGTCCACAGTGTGGTGGACACACAGAACCTTTCTTCATAAAGAAAATTAGCAGATATATTTCCTAAGGACACATTTTGCCTAAGTACTTCCCAGACAAGTACCTAATTTTTAACCTAATATAGCCATAATTTTAAAAAATATTATTTTTATCTAAAGAGACTACAATCTGACATGATTTGAAAACTATCTTTAGCTTGTAGACTGGCTTTTCACAATGAGAGTGGTCCTTCTGGGAACTGCTCCTTATTTACTCTTTGGAGCAAACCGAGACACAAATGGGAAGTTAGCAAAGGTCAGATAGACAAGGAAGTTTATTCCTGATGGAAATGTCAAAGGAGAAGGTTTATGTGTTAGTTTATTTTGTTGTGCAGACAGACAGATAGGGGACCACAGCAGCTAATCTGGAGGAGCAAAGAAAGAAAGAACATAAGTCAAATCAAGTCTGTATCACAGAGGGTATAAAACATACGGATGGAAACTTTCAACTTCATCATCACGTCAAGAGAGTCAGAATCAGAGTGGAAGTGATGTATTTGCTCCTCTTTGCACTCATGGTAGTCAAGAAACAACTGTATATTTACCTACTATATATATGGTTATTAATAATAAACAGTAACAAAATGATAGACTATGGGATTTGTGGGAGTCCATAGAAAAAGAGATGTAGCCGAGGTGACTTTCTTGAGAAAAGTCAGTACTGCAGATATGGCAGGAGGAGGCACCACTTTTGATACATGTCTACATGAAAACAAACAAGGAGGTGTGAAAGGCTACATGTCTATGTGCGCTACACTCACAAACGGTTTTTAAACAAGCAGCATATAAATCAGCAAGCTTTCTTGTTTCTTATCTCTGCAGTGCTCATGGAGTTGATGAGATATGCAAATTCCTTTGCATATTATTTTCAGTGATCAGTGGCTACTTTGGGCCAGTGTCCCTGTGCCTTATAAATCCTTGAGGGCTCCAAAGACTGACTTTGACTTTGCTTTGGGCTGTCCTTATGCCAAGGTTGGCTGCCCCAAAAGAAGATGAAGTTACACAAAACAAACCACTGCTGCTAACAAATTCCACACCAAACACGGAGTCCAGTGGGACCCTCAGGCTTCCTCTTCCCCCCAGCTGGTGGCTCACCACATTTCCAGGGCTCCAGCGGTACTTCTCATCCCATGTCCCATGCCAGGCAGCCACTGACATCCCCTCACTGGGTTTCAGCCCCTGTAGTAGCCAAGATGAGAGAACAGCTTAAAAACCGGTTCCTTATGGTTGCGATACCCCCAGGGCCCTGAGGAGAAGGGCAGCGGGAACTTTCCCCAGAAAGTGGTGTGATTTGAGCATGCTGTACACGCTGCTCTTGCCTTTTCGGGTAAGCTGAGTTTCTGCACTTTAATCAACATTTTTCCCTTTGCAGAACAAAGCCGGGGAGAAGTCTACCCAGGACCCAAATGTCTACTTGTGGCAGCGACACTAATTTTAATATGTGCCTGGTGGCTTCATTATCTGAGATTACAAACATGGTTAAGTAAAATGACATACTTTATGTTGTTTAGCCAACAGAAGATACCCCTTGGTGTGAGGAGTGTAAGGAATGTGTCATTTCTCAGTACGTTAAGGCAGAAATAAGAAGCTGGTATTAGAAGAGGAAAAATCCCAGCCCTGCTGTTTCTTGCCACCCTATCAGCCTCGCTGCCCTAGGCAGGAGCTGTCTTTGCTTGCACTGGAGGGCTGCCCCCAGACAAAGTGCACGCAGGCAGCTTATAACACACACGCCCCGGGCACTGCGGTTTAGGTGACAGTGAGGTCAACCCTTTACATTACAGATTTAAATAAGGCTCATTTTCTGACTTCTCCTGCCATACTAGTATTAGAGGTGTTCGCTATTAGGAGACATTTTGGGAAATGCACGTCTTCCTTTAAAGTATGTGACATGCTTCTTCTTGATGATAATCGCTGGAGGAGCTGTGGAGGCCATGGTGACTAATGCTATGCCCATACGTTCTGGGTGCAGCTAGTAGCACAATAATTTTTTTGTGGGCAATCTTTGATCAGCTTCTGACACTGATGAAATGGAAATTAAATTTTACATGCTCTAATGGCACTGTCTGGAGAGCACATAGTGGAATTACAGAAAGAGACCCAGTGCAAGCCAGTGTGTAGGATTTGCCTTCCTGCAGCCTGCTACAGCTCACTGGCTGGTAAAACGCTTGTAAGGTGGAAAGGGCCGACTACTGCCCCTATTCCAGTCAAGTATTCCAAATGTATTCCAGACACTGACATATGAGAGAATCACACAAGGAAAAAGAGATATGGCCATATGGTTTACCTTTAATGATTGGCCATGTAAGTAATGTCCATCTGGAGACAGAAAGCCATCAAGTCTGTACATGATGTTTATGTCGTTTTAGAAACAGTCATGTATTTTGGATTACTTCTGGATCTGCAGGTATGCTTCAGGAATCTGGGTGTCTCCTACTGCTGCTATGAAACCCAAACACCCATGTACAGCAACTCTTTTTCACGGAAAACTGAGCAGCACTGCTTGTCTTTTAGATAGAGGGAGGTGTCTTGAAGTCTACAGACAGCCGAAGGGAGTCTGCTCTGGGAAGCTGTGTGTGTGCACCAGGCAGCAGTCCTGCTGCCCTGCTGCTGTTTCTGCAGCCGCTGCTGCTGAAGCTGCCACCCAGCCCTTCACTGCAAGCCTGCTGGAGCCATTTCTGGAGCAGAGCAACTCTGTCACCATGCAGGGTGGAAGCGTACAAAACCAAAATGTCTTTGCAGATCTATGCAGACTCTTAAACTACAACACTGTCTGCAATATTTCTGATGGATCTTACAGTTATTTGCTCCTTTTATCCCCTCCAGGCCTCAAGAGTGGACAGGATTTGGAAGACTAGCTAGCCCATTCGAGGGAAGTGTCCAGTGATACCAAAGAGAGACCAAGACACATTGCCAAGGAGCAATTCCTTTTCCACTTCTGGACTCTACACTTCTGCTGCGGGGCTTTTCCCTGGCCTGTTTTCCTGGGGCTAGAACAAGCAAGATACTGCCATTGTACTGATGTTGCTGCTAATGAGAACATGTGGCTACTAGAGCAGCTAGCAGAAAAACACTCACTAATCTGCTCTACGACAACCCTTTTCCTCACTCAGATACAGCTTGACAGAGAAAATGCTACTGAGTCCTAAAAATCTGAGGAAAAAAAAAAAAAAGCTCATCTTACCTAAACTCCTGCACTAAGGCAGGATCTGGTGTACTCAAATGATCTCTCAAAGATGTCTTTCTGTTCCTTTGGTGGCTACACTTAAGGTACGGTTCACCTTTAGTGAATGGCTTCATCTTGCAGAACAGCCAGGGATAGCCAGGCCTCAGACTAAACCAAAGACTCAGCATCTTCATCCCCCAAAAGATGAAGTACATCCTTCTGTACCCTGCTGTCATCTTGCCATGATGAAGAGTAATGTTATCCAGACAATTCAGCTGGTGGTGGGTCTGAAAAGTGCTGTTGGCTCCCCAGATACCAAATCTTTTGCTATCAGCTTTAAGAATAAACTCTACTTGTGTAAAAAATGCATACCAGTATTAAAAATGTTACCTTACTGAAATCCAAAAGAGAGCTAGCCAGGCAAATCTGAGGGAGATTATGAGCAAGGCTACCATCTACCTCACAGTCCGGCAGGGACTAACCCATCATCAGCAGTGTCCTGCAGACTGGAGCACCTACCGGGGGTGTGGGAGATGTGGCCCTGCTCTTCCCTGTGCTGGAAGATCTGGAAGTAGATCAGCTGGCAAATGCTCCTCCATGCTGCTCTTCTCTCTCCCACCTCCTTTTCCCAGAGGAGATCCATGTTCCCACCGGACAGGACAAGATTTTGGGAATCCCACTGATTTATGTAGCATAGGAAAACTGTTTTCTCCACATCTAATCCATCTATACCCATCTTAACTCCAATGAGCAGCTAATAAAGTTATCTTAATCATAGTCACTTGTAAGAAACATGGAGTTTTTAACCTGAGCTCTATCATTGTAAGCATTTCTGAGAAGCTTTTCAGAACTTTGCTGAAGAGACTCAGCTTCTTAGGACAAAATACTTATGAACACATAGTTAAAACCCAAGAGGCTCTTCAGGAGAGGTACAGCCTCTTCTCTGGGGTTCGGCATCACCTCGCAGTTTCTAGATTTCCTGGGCTTCTGGGTTTCCAGGTTCCTTGGGAGTCTCTGCTAGACACTTGATATCACACTGCCTTGCGCAGTTAGGGAGCCCTGGCCAGACCCTGCTATGCGGACAGCAGACTTCAATGGGGTTGCTTCCAACACACCTAGGGTGGGACCAAACATGCCAGACTTTCAGCTGATATGCATTTACATGCCACAGCAAAGCCACAAGAGCAATAACAGTTGACCTGGGTAAAGGATTTCACAGACTGCCTAGCATCAAACAAAAGACTTAGGTGACTAATATGGGGAAAAAAAAAAATCTACCAAAATAAACAAACTGCAAAACTCTTCCTTTTAGGTTTAAATGGTAACAAGGTGGAGTTAGGGATTCCTGCAGATCTGCAAACCAGAAGAAGACTGAGGGCTAGCTATGAAGAGGAGACCCAGCCTATTGCCAAGGGAGGAGTATGGGTAGAGGACAGGACAAATGCAAATGGCCTTACCACTGAAAGGGAGCAAAGGCAAATCAAACACCAAACATTCAGAGATCAATCGTGAGAGAAGCTGGACAGCTGGTAAATCTGCTCACCCCTGTGGGGCTATTGCTTCTGAATCAGTCGGGGGACTCAGCTCTAAATTAGCAGGCAAGGTTTAACACTGGTGCTGTCTGTGGGGGGATGCCCTGTGCTGAGCAGCACTGGGGACACATGGGGAAAAGCTCCATGTCTGGCTGGCCGGCTGAGTGGGTGCTCAGCACGCCTGCTGCCGGCAGTGCTTGGCCATGCTCTTGCGATCACTTGGTAAGGGCTCGCCTGGATGATGGCACTGCCAAGGGGAAGCACAGCAAGGCAATGCCAAGCCAGATAAATGTTCTGCCTTGCCTGTGTGTTGGTAATTGAAGTTAAAGTGTAAAACCTGGTCTATTACTGACCTTTTAAAATGTCTCCATCCCTTCTACCACAGCAGGCTGGTGCCCCCTCACCACGGAAGCCACATTTTTGTGACAGCTTTACAGTGTGGTTATGATCATGGTAAATGACTGGAAATAAAAAAAAAAAAAAAAAAAAAAAGAGGTACCTATTTACCTGTATGTGTCCAACTCTTACATGCCTCAAATTACTTGTTAATTGCGAGTGTTCAAGGAGAGGTGATAGAGGACTTAGTGCTAAGGGGTACTGTGAGCCAATACAGCAGATCTGTGCTTTGCCTCATGCACCATTGATACAGGGCTGAGATGTTTCTGATTCTGAATATTTATAACTGTCAATGAATAGTGTGCAAAGCTGAAAGAGCAGAGTGTGATTTTCAGTTAGCAGGGTGAGTAGGTGTTGCTGGCACCCAGGAAAAACAAAGGCAAGGCTTGCATGCTGGACTGATGTGCTAGGGAAGGCAGAGACGGGCACCAATTATGGGAGTGACTGAAGTCTTTTCTACAGAGGGGCTTCCCTCATTATACCTACACTTTACGCCTGAATAGCCCCACCAAAATGTGACTACAGCTCTTGGTCATCATATTGTCCTAACAGAGTTTTGGACTAGGTCACATTTTTAAAGAGGGAGAAAAATCTTTCTGTCATGACAGATAAGGGAGTTGTGTTTGTGAACAGATTAAGCTCTTGACTGTGAGTCCAAAAATACGCAAGATACAGTCCCTCTTTTATGCCCTCTCAAATGAAACGTGCTAATAACAGACATTAACAACTGAAGCCTTTTAAGATGAAAAGGACTCTGTATTTGTTCTCTTCATGCTTGTTAAATGTTTTATGGTGATGCTTATTTACTGTCAAGAAAATATTTCCAGTGGAGGCAACGTACATAATGATAAAAATAAGCAAGCACTAAAACTATTTTTTTACTGACCAGAGCACCTTCCAGCACTTCCCCCTGGATTCTTTCACACAAAGAACATATTGTCATTGGGGCCATTATAGGGCAGTGCTGCTTTGCTAGACTCGGCAGGACTCAAGGGAAACGGCTATAGATTGCAGCAAAAAAGTCCATCAGACAGATCGCATCTGACCTCACTGTTTCTATGAAAGAATGCACCAGAACACTCTGGCTGAATAGACAGATTTTCCAAATGTTTTAAATCAGTTTTGAGACAAAAAGAGAAGATGCTAAGGAATGGATTTGGCCTATAAACATTAAGCGATGTGATGCCCATTTCTCTAGGAAGCTGACATTAGGGGCTTTCTTGTTGATGGTGGACCTGAAGGAAAAAACCCACAACAATTAAGCAGCAATTGAAGAAAAGCAGGCAAGAAAAGATGGCAATGTATTAGTACAATAGCTCAGAGGCTTTTCATTTTAGGATACAAAGAGGGAGCAGAGAATGCTGTTTTCTTTTTAAAAACCTTTTAAAAATGGTAACTGCATCCTGCTCTTGTAGATGTATTACTTATGACATCCCAGTTTTCATCCGTTCATGATTTTACATTAGAGTTAAATCTCTGCAGCTTGAATCTCACGGCTGAGTTAGCCAGAGCCCATAAAATATTGAAACCTTTAGAGCAGCAGCCAGCCAGGTTGAGAGAAGTTCATGTCCAAAGCTGAGCTTTAGATTCTGAGACATCCCAATTGGAGTGTAGTACAGAAAAAAGCACTGATAAAATTTTCATAAAAATGAGCTAAGGATATTGCTAGTATGCTTCCCAGCATCTATATGAAAACTTAATCTGAGCTAATGGAAAGGATATGAAAGCCTTTCTCAATTCAAACACAGTCAGTGCATAATTCATAAATTATTGTCAGAGAAGTGATTCTGCTCTGAGATTTATTCTCTTTTGGATAGAAGCAACTGGAGGAAAAACTGGGTCTTTTTGACCTTTAATGCCAGCAGATTTTACAGTAGAGCTGTCAATATTACCAAGTAAACTGGTCATTTCTCCAAACAGCAACAAAGTGCCAGTATGCGCTCACTGCAGGCTAATATTAACACAGCCCTTTAGGTTACTTGCAAACCATTCAAAGCAACTGAACCTAAAACATTTAAGTGAAGATAGTCACAGAGAAGAGAATGAAATTTCCATGTTTTCCATGACAGACACAAAAAGGTTCATTATGTTAAGAAGAAAAATCACGCAAATATATGCTTCACTTCCTAAGTCTAGTCTTCAGCAAGGGTTACCTTTAAAAGCCCATTTTCCAATTAAAAACCTATGCAATGTTCCAATAGAAAATGCATACTGACAGATTTTTTGTTCCTTATATATGCCTCACTTCTAAACAACATAGCATAAAGTATGAAAACATTTATCCACGGGTAGTGATTAAATATTTCAGCTCTGAGTGAGGTTGTTGCACAGTCAATGCACACAATCTGTAGTGAGTTAAAAGCAAATCTGACAGAAATAGTTGGAAATCTGAGGAAATTTTAAATGCAATTAGGTACTATCAGTAGAAAGGCAGCAGCTGGCTGATACACGGCAAGATTTATCTTTCCTTCAGTTCTGGAATTGCTATTACCTTTTCTTCAACATAGCAGGCACTTAAAAGAAAATCAAGAATTGGAGACATTTACAAGTTGTGAATCCTGGCATGTTTTGAAGCTGTAAAAATGTATTTCTGATTGGAGGCAAAGGCATCGCTAAAAATGACCAGCATAATCCTCCCAAAGAAAAACAAAAGCAACAATCCAATAAATCAGTCTGATAGAGATGTGAGGAACATTTCACCAGGAAAAAAGTGCACTGGAGTCTGAAAATTATAACATACGGCAGAGCAGCCTGACACAACGAGGCGATCTATTTCTTTTTAATTCTGTTTAAAAGTGATTACATGGTGTATGGTTGGAGGGAGTTAATGAATTACAACTGGGTGCTTTAGACACAAAGGTGCCAACAGAGATTGCCAGAAATAAAGGTTGGTTTGGTGATTTTTTTTCTAGAGATAATGGCATCAGAAAGCAGAGAGGCAGGGAGCTGCATGGAAAAGCAGATGGAAGTACAAAGGTAAAAGGGGGAAAAAGAGGAAGAGAGCTGTGAGTGATTTAGGACAGGTTCTCAGGACATTTACCCTGAATTCTCACTATGGTTATTGCCATTCCCTGTGTGCAGTATCAGGTAGTATGTAATCATATCCCTCTCACTTCTTCCTCCTGTACAGGTCTCCAGATATGCTCATTAATCGATAAGGCTCTAATGCCAGAGAGCTAATAAACCCAAAACCTACTGAAACTGAGAGGTGCTCAGATTAAGGGGCTGATCTTGTGCCCCCTGCTCAAGCAAAGCTTATTCTGAGAGATGTTCTAGCAGAGCACTCATCCTGCATCTGTGAAGTGATAGATTGTGTTGCACCGGACCCAAAGTTATGGTGGCTTTTGCAGTCATGTTTTACCTGTTGAGGGAGGAAGCTACTGTGCCTGTTGCCAAAGGATTTAGCTGCAGTTACGTATCCTGCCTTCAGTCCAAGCAAACACTGGATTCCTGTCCTTCAGCGACTTCCTCTGACCTCTTGCACCATTGGCAATAAAGTTGTAGGTTTAAAAAACCTATCTTGTCCCTCCTAAAATAAATTTTACTGAAATGTGAACAGAGGGAATGATGCTGGTACATGAACCTTCCAACTGATTTCCAGACCAGAATATTAGGTTTATAATACTAAAAGCTCACACTTAAAAACAGAATCAATGATTGACAATGCTGGAGAACATAGAAAATGGTTCTTTTACTCATATCTGACTGGTCTTATTTATGGTTGTTGGATAAAACTGTGACTGACTGGGAAAGGACAATATTTTCCATGGACTCATTCACACCAGAGAAGAAAGCCAGCGTAACATTTCGCAGATAGAGTGGTATAAAAGCACTGCTCTGCTATACGTATTACATAATCAGAATACCACCCTCTCCAAAACTCGCCACCATCTTTACCAATGTTCCTCTTTTCACTCCATATAAGGATTTTTTTTTTTCCTGGAGAATAGATAAGTGTATATATTGGACTTAAAAAATATAAAAGGTGAGAATTAAAGTTTTTCCAAAGCTAGCCTGGAACTCAAGAATTACAGTTAATCAAGTTGATTATCAATAGATTGCAGACAAATAGGGAGTAAGAGGTCAATTTTTAAACCAGTTCAATTTTGGAGGGTTTGTTTGTTTGTTGTTTGTTTTTTAGTGAGGATGAACATCCAGAAGAGCCCAAAGTAATTAGGAACTATAATATGGTAATTCGTCCAATGTTTCAGTCTAAAGCTCTGCTACAATGTGAGCAAGCTGTCGACAGCCACGCAGACACCAGTGGCTGCTCTGACAGATTTGGGTCCTGTTGGTTCCCCAACATATAGAGTGTGTTGGGTCCTTCATGCCCAGCAAAGCTTCAGGAGCAGGGCTGGGTCCTCGATGTGTCAGGAATGCATGGCAGCAATGATAACAACATATTCAAAACAAGGGAGGTGGTGCATTTGCTATCAGACCACCGCATATCAAAAAGAGATTGAACCAGGTCTGCACAAAAACCCTTCCCACTCAAATATATACAGTTTGTGTGTTTGGGCATATGTTAAAATATTTTCATTATTAAGACTTGAGACTAACATTGTAATTGTGCTTGTAAACAGAATCGTAGTGGTTGGAAACTAACTTTAAGATCATCGAATTCAATCATAAACCTAACACTACCAAATCCACCTCTAAACCATGTCCCTAAGCACCTAAACCTTCTATCCAAATTCTATTTGACCAGATGAATGATAAAATTCATAAATTGAATAAATAAATGAAACTGCTTAAAAATATTTTTTTTTTTTCTTCCAGAGAGTTTGACTGTGTTCAGCCTCAGCCTATATTATTCATTGAGAACTACAAAGCACAACTGTAGTCAGGTATCTTTGGAGGGGAAACTTAATCTTTTTTCCCTCTACCAGTTTATAGAAACAGACATAGCTAAATAACACCTATTGGGTAACAGAGAGCTTTTTTAAGCTTCTTGTTCTTGCCTGTTGTTATTTAGCTTTTGTGCAGCTGTAGCTCTGAGAACAATCCGAGTTTGGTTTTATAAAACCTGATCCTCACCTCTTTCTTTGACTGCATTTAGCTGTTGTGGAAATAAGGAGGGAAACATGCCTATTACAGCTGGAGAAGTTAACATACCTAAATGGCACTTCTTTTATAAAGGGAAGGTTGTAATAAGTCATGTGATTTAGAGTAAAGGCAGCACAGTGTGCAATGGGAGCAATTTTCTGGCCCTCAAACAGCACTTCAGGTGATGTTGTTCATCTTCCTGTGACTCGCTGTGTCAAAGCATGCCCAGAGCAGAGGTGTTCAGGGACTCGACAAGCTGTAAGTGTCCAGCTGAAAAACCTGGGAGATATCCCAGGGCTCAAAGAATTCACTTTTTCAGTTGCTCTGATTTACTTCAGAATGCACCTTTAGGGAATTTATGTCTTCCATGCCTTTAGTTTCCCATTTCCTTTCTTGTCATCTTTAAAAATCCATTAAAGATCACAGAGACAGTTTCTCCAAGCTTCCATTTCTGAGGGGCTGCGGAGCTCCACAAAGCGTGCGGTTCCAAAGGTGAACTGACTCTTTTACTCTCTGCACCTTGATGTTGTTAGGACGACATTTTAATTATAGGTGGTGGTTACAGACTGAGAAAACATGCTGAATCCAACAGGGAAACAAACAGTTTTCACTCATAAGGACTTAATGATGACTAGCTAACCAGTCCCCTTCTGTATGAACAGAATATTAAAATGCAAGATAAAATGGAGGATTTGGTTTCTCAAGGTGCTTGTCTGAAAGATTTAAAATTATAGTAGTCTTATATTTGCCAAAAGCAATCATTAGGCTTTTAAGGTGTTGCTAAAATAAAAAAGAAAGTTAGTTCCTTTACTAATAGGCAGCTGCAGTATTCCAGCTTATGTTTATATTTTCTATACAAAACATTTTTAGTCACATATGATGATTGGTATTTCACCTATTTTACAATATTCTTACAAGTTTCCCTACAGTAGAGTAAGTTTACATTAAAATGCCACACCACCCTTGCTATCATTAATTTAGATTTGTCTATCACTGTGCATGCTTGCTGCTTTGCCCTAGGTATTATAATAACTATAGCCTGCTTGTCATTTCCTGCTAACATTGCCTCACCTGTAAAACTGCGGTAGCTCTATTTCAGCTTCCCCAGTTTCTGCCATCACCTTACCTATTACAGTAGAATAAAAGAACATTTCTCAGGTGCATTCATAGATATTGTCATCATATTTCAAATGCATTTGGACAATTGCTGCATACTTGCACTAAAACAAATGGAATAATTCCCCACATCTCTTCATGTATGGAATATTTTCTTCCCTGTTCAAATCATGGTCAATCTCTATGCGGAACTGGAAGGCAGTGCTCCCACATCCACACAGAGCTATTTGGTTTGTTGATATATGTATTGTGTCATATGCATATGCATGAATATGACTGGGTTCATACATGTTTGGTTTTTTAAAAATATGCAGCATTTCCAAAGCACTTTAATCCAATAGAAAACCTACAGTTTAAAGTGCAAAATTTAAAAAGAAATGACAGGTCTGGTCATTTGGATATAGACTAATTTTAAGGTAGCAAAAGCAGCATGTCATTAACACAAGACCTTAATTATACACACTACCTGTGACTGTATCATGTACTTTACCTGGGTAAGAGCAGTCAGATTAGCAGGACTGCTGATGAAACCAGCTGCATGAGTGGACCAGCCATGGGGCACAATCTCTGCACATTTTGGGGCTGCCAAGCTTTGCCCTCCTGTTATTTTGGAAAGAACAAAACCCTTCTGAAACATTTTTCTGTTGCTAGAAACCTATGAGAGCAGATGCTGCAGTCAACACAATTTTACTAGCATAAAAAGAGTCTGCTCCTAATAAAAGTAGCATTAGTAGCAGGGTGCTGAGAGGGGCTCACGTCCTGCCCTGGCTCTGAGCAGAGCCCATCAGTGGGTACTGTGCCTGTGCCTACTAGAGAGTTTGCCTCCCCTACAGCACTTGCAATCCAATCTAAGAGAAGATGCAATAGGTGAATTTATTAACCCATGGCAGGTGGGGAATAAGCAATGAAAACAATAAAAAGACTATGTGTTCACCTATGTATGTACCTTGATGTTCCAGAGTTAGCCCTATGTGCTAACTTAGACCATTAAACACTGTAATGCAAATGGCACAATGAAATGCTATCACAGCCTTGTAATTTATACTATGTTACACTGGGTAGAATAAGTTACTCATAGTAAATAGGGTCTCATCGGATGACTTGTCTCTAACAGTACATTTTCACATAATTAAAGAGGACACGGTTTAGAAAAATTTAAAAAAGGCTAGAATATAAGGCTCAGCTGCAAATGATATTAAATGGCATTATCAATAACAGAGATCCCAGGGTTTGCATATTAATTGTAAGAAGGTGCTAATTTGAGTGTTTTAAGCTTGCATTCACAAGCTTGTTTACATGCTTTGTTCCACCTGGACCTGTTTGGAGGTTTGTCAAAAACCTAACAAGCAGAAAAAGATTGCATTTGAAAATACACATACATGTTTAATTAAGCCAGGGCCACCAAACATTCCTCAATATATTTAGCTGTTGAGATTTAAGCACCACCAGAGCATCAGGCATTATCACCTTTTGAAGTACTGCAGAATCTTTAATATTTAAAGCACAAAGCAGACTTTAATATAAAATTCTAGCAGACCACAGAAGATTAAAGACGCATTATAAATGTGACAGTTTGTAAATGGAACACCAGTATTAAAGGGAACCCCCCTGATATTTTATAGCATATTTTTCAGGTGTATACTAAATTATAAATACAATTAAATAGCAGTAATTATTCTCTGGGAGGGATGGCAGTTTAACTGTTCTAGAAAATAGTGATTAACTATAATGTAGGAAAGTGGTAATATGTATTTTACCACACTGTTCTTGCAGCCAAACTTCAGGTAGAAGTAGAGTTTTCAGCTAGTTTAAAACCACCCTAGGGCACAATGCCTTCCCTTCCATGAGGCAGAGAGTGGGGAGGGTTGCTTTCTTGGTGTCCAAACCTCTTGCCTTTTGGTTAAACCATACAGCTGTTCTCCATTACTGTGCTGCTGTGAATTGCCAGGAAGGGAGGGCAGCAAGGACACCACAGCAGAGTTAAACCAGTACCTCCTGAAGAATTTTAATCCTGAATTAAGATGGACCAACATCTTAATACTGGCTCTTCATGGTCATGCAGGGAATTTTGAAAGGCAAGGACCTAACCTTACTGCATACCAAATTAATTTGGCAATTGTATCTCCAGATCAACAAGACTTAATAGGTTGCACCAATCCTTTAATTCAGTAAATAAATCTCATGGGATGAGAATTGTCCCATTTCTTTTACTCAGCTCTTTTTCCAGAGGAATAAATACCTGTGGGAGTGATGGCAACCATTAAAAGAGAGGAGGAACTCTCAAGGACAAGATTTGGAGCAGACTTCTGCTTGCTATCTCTTGTGGGGAGTTGCTACAGGCCCCCTAAAGCTGGAGCTGAGCTCTCCTGGAGAGCACGGGGTGATAGCAGCTGAGCACAGTGGGCAGCAGGGGACCTGCCTCCTCCACAGCAGCCAGGACTTTAGCGCAGGCCTGCCAGAAGGGGATCGCTCAAGGAGTACATCTCTCAGGACTGAGACTTGGGCGACAGTATTTCTGCATTGCTCCTCGACCCACTTCTCTTTAAGAAACAAAGTGATGGAGGCAGCCCTTTTTATTTTCATCTGTCATTCCACAAAATTTGTTGGGATTTTGTTTTAGGAGACCCTCAGACTAGGTTTATTAATATTGAGGAATTTGCCTTTTTGAAGAAGAGGTTTTGTTTTGAAGGTGATCTGATCCAGACACTTTCACCCTCGCTGGGGAGCAAACCCCCGAAAACTGGACATTTTGGGAAGCTCTCCACAGCTTGAGATAGAGGCTCAAGACTCCTGAGGGAAATGCCTGCAGAAGCCATGGTTCATGGATCACATTTCTCTCACCAGAACATCCCTTACTCAACCCTTCCCCACCTGGCATTTTGCCTATTCCAGGTTGCAGCGTTAAGGTCCGTGCTCAATCATCATTTAAACTCTGTCAGCAAAATGAGTGGCTCTGATGACAGCAACAACAGTTTTAAGGGGCACAATCTGGATAGGATTGAAGAGGAGAAGAAATTTAAAACAGGATTTTAAAAACACAGAAATCCAACAACTTAGCTGGAGTATTCAGGTCTTTGGTGCTGGGCCATACAAGTCCAAGGTCTCAATGCACAGCTAAAGCAGTTCTCGAGTCTCTGGAGTGCCAGGCACACCACTGCATTAAGGACATTCTAATATGCATTCCCATACAAAAGCGCAGCATATTGTTTTCACTTTCATTATCAAAAAAAGAAAAATATAGCTAAAGTTATCCAACAGAGTGCTTTAAGACAGAGTTTTCAAATAAAAAATATAAAGGGATCTTAGTTATATTATTCATTGCAGAAATAAAAAATAAATTATACATATTCTCCTAATAGAGAGAGATTAAAATGGATAAATAATGAAAAGATTACAATAGCTGTATTTCTCAGGGTCTAGTTGATATTGTTAACCTAAGTACTGTAAGCTAGACATGATTAGGCACACTGCTCATATTAAAAATGCAGTGCATCTGCTATTCATAAAAGCAATACACAGGTCGTATTTTCTCCAAGACTTTGCAGGAACTGGATCATGCACAATTTGTATGTTGGCATAGGCATACCAGACTGTGCCTCACGTCTACATGGGATTTTTTACATGCAAACATGGCAAAGGCATGTGGAAAATTAAAGTTTGTGCTAGAGAAATGTGGGTGTTGTTAAAGTGATGGTTCAATTGTTAGTGAAGGAAGTTTTGTTTTTGCTAAATTACTTCTTTTTCCATGTGCCACACACTCTAACAACACCTCCCCCTCACTGCAGGTTGCAGCTTCTCTGGAAACATAGGATGCCTCTACCTGCTTTTGGAAGATTTTAAAGAATTAAAAAAAAAAAAAAAAAAAAAAATTTTTTAATTTGGAATAAAAAAAAGCAAAAACTTAGCAAAAAAAAAAAAAAAAAAAAAACAACAAAAAACCCACAAGCCAAAAATCCTACCACAGAATAGCCAGCAGCTCCACAGGCATGCTGTCTACCAGGGATGCTGAGGGTCCCAGTTGAATTCTCCCTCTTGGTATGTCTGCAGTCTTTCACTTCAGCCCAGGAGCTGCAACCTGGTAAAAAGGCAATTTCACTCAAATCTGCCATGTTCATTCAAAACACAAATTGGCTTAAGCAAATGGGTGTTTTGAAAGGAAAACTGGCTTATATTTATATTTAAAAGACATTAAAACTCTCCACATGTCCAGCCTTGTCTCCTGATGCCCATTTTGCTGGGACTGAGCTGGTGGGGAGCAGCCTTGTCACCCCAGCCTGGGCAAGCCCCCTGGCTCAACCAGCAAAGGGGCTGCTCTGGGGAATCCTCCTATCTTCTGTCCCTCAAACCATCCCTGGATTCCCATGGTGATTTTGCCTATCTGAACAGTCAGCCATGCCTCCCACTGACCTAGCACATCCATTTCATTTTTACCCCTTCATTAGCTTGTGCAGCATTTTGAAACCATTGAAGAAAATCAGCTCCAGTGTAGATGTTACTGGGTGTGCTCATAGAGCAAAGGCTTCCCCAGTGAATGTTTCTGTCTTTAATGATTGAAATTATGATTCTAATCTGCTTGTTAAACCAGTATTTAAATGGCTAGAAAGTGTTTTATAATCTTCAGTGCAAGGGCCCAAATCTGTTGATATTGCAAATGTCATCAACATTCAGCAGCATGGCAGCTGTCACCAGGCAGTTCAGAAAGGCTTATTTAATTGATACTTTCCATTTCAAATACAATTTGCAGTCAGCATGTGGTGAGAAATGCATCTCACCATGCAAATTTTTGTGATGCTAGAGCACAAATAAAAGGGTGCTGCTTTTCTTTTGTGAAAAATCTTGAAGTGTAGTCTAGGAAGCAGTATTCAACTCTTTATACGAAGGTGGCGTTCATTTAAATGAACTAAATCATACTAAGTCCCAGATTATTTATTTCTATATATGAAAAACAGCACATGTGGCAAAATGTAGAAATACTACATGTAGAAAATACTATTTTTGGAAATGGGAAAAGAGACCCTGTTTAGCTATGGGGTTTAAACTAGTGTCTGCAACTCAAGGCTGAGCCAGGAATCTAATTCAGGTTAGATGGCTCCAAAATTCTCCAAGCCTTTCTAAGGAGATTTTTTTTGCTAAAATAACACAAATCTCACTAGAATAGCTGATCACACTTTTCACCATTGAAGGTCAAGAGAGTTTAGCAAACACAACTACAATGATTTTTTCCGTGTAGTTTAATTAATAGAACCTCAGGGTAGGTACAACCATTTGACCATCTGAACTGACATCTTCTGCATCACAGACCATTGCATCTTACACAGCTGCCCTGCACCAAGCTTAATAACTTGTATTTGGCTAAGCCATAACACTTCTTTTCTTTCCTGGAGGAGACCTTTTGTCTGAACTGCACCTTTCTGTTTCTAAGGACTATGCCTGCCTGCAGGGGCAAATGCCACGTTACAAGACAGGGCTTTGAATAGAAATACACAGGCACACGCACATAGAGCTCAGCTGTACTGACGTGACTTTATCTTGGTTTGCTCTCCCTTTTAATCTACACTAAAGAAAAAAAGCTTTTCAGATTTAAAAATACGCAGCTAATTTTTGTGCCTGAGGAGACATTACAGCCAGAGTTGAACCATTTCAGTGTTATTTCCCACAATAGCTCATGGATCCCAGCAGCGCAGCCTTAACCCTGGCTGCGGTGAGATCCCAAGCTGAACACAGCCTCCTTGGCCTCTGCTTGGACCTCCTCCAAGAGGTGACTCCTCCATGGCCTGAGGCTGCTCAGCTCTGTGCCTGTGGGCAAGCAGCCCACCAAGGGCATGACCTACCACAGGCTGCGCCCATGGCACAGGAGCACACTACCTGGAGAAGTTGGTGGGACTTCACACCCTTGGGCCCATCTGTGAGCCCACCATTACTTAACACCTCAATTTTAGGGAGTAGATTTAAATCAAGAGTGTAGATTGGAAATTCCTTTGACATCTTTTCATGCATCTCATCCAGAAACACTCCGTCCAGCCTTTCCCGTCCCCGGTTTAGCAGACAAAGCGGTGGCTTTTCTCCTTTTTAATTCAAACATCCGTGAATGTTCTTCTCAAGACACAACAGCGCTCCCAGCCCCCTCCCCCTCCCCGTATCTTGGGTGAGCACATACTTAGATCCCCCAAGCACAGTGATAATTTCTCCTTACCAGCAGAGCCAGTCATTATTTATTATATCACTCTCTCACTTCTTCAGTCTCTCCTAGTGGGAACATTGCAGTGGCTGCTGGCTAGAAAATTAGCCAAGGGAACTTCTTCTGTTGGTCTCTTTCCTCATTATACTAGTAAAAAAAATTTAACTGTGACATTCTTGCTCTCTCTGTATACATATATCAATGCAGGCTGGAAGCACACTGTAGGGGCTAATAGTGAGTAATTTAACTGTGGCTCTCACACACGTTTTACCCTTATTCTTTCTCCAGAGTAGCAGCAGCAGAACAGTATGTTCATGTATTGTTGCTCCACATTATAAGCAGAGCTTGTAAGTTTATGTCTAATCTCACTC
>NW_010289457.1:19515-32311 GCF_000700745.2 Antrostomus carolinensis
CAATTTCTTCAAGTGTCAAGGGGCTGGCCTAAATTACAGAGATATTCAGGTAATCCTTAAAGAAAAGTTTGGTTTTTCCTCCCTTAAAAAGTGCCTTAAAAAAAAAAAAAAACAAAAACAGGGGAACATCTGACTGGAAGAAAGTTCTGCGTATGTACACAAACTGTCAATGATATACTGATAAGGGCCATTATATTAATATGTGTCCAGAGAGGTAACTATCTTAAGTTAGGAATAGACTCCTCTATGGAGGTATCACTGAGGACAGAATTGTTGTTCACTGCTCAGACAGGAGCCATGTGAAGCATAATGTAAAGGAACACTTTTCCTGTCTCCACTTGGGTGTCCCACAGCACAGCATAGGCCAGAGGTCAGATCTAGTTTCATTTCAAGAAAATTAGCAGAAGGGGGTTCTGTGCTCAGCTGTTCAAAAGAGCTCTGTGCATGATCAGGTCACTACTTTTACATGTTGGGATATAGCTGTGCCAAGTGCATGCATTTCGCTCCACCGGGAGAACATCCACACTTTATCTGGAGGATAAAGAAAAATGGATTGAGTAATTTTCTGGAATAATGATGTATTTGGGAATGGTCACAACAAATCATACATGACTCTCCACAACAGAATCCCTTCTAGAAACAGACACAAAGCGGAGCTGCAAATGACAGCATCATAAATGCTCAAATTTGTTGAAAATTTTGGATTTTTATATCCTCGATTTTGACCCAGAACCATCATGTATAAATACATATTCTGCTAGGAATATAGACATAGTACAATTTTGTGACTTATGGAAAGGTTTATCAAAAGATAAATCTCCTTAAATACTTTGCAGAAGGTGTAAAACTTACAGTTAGGGAGTTAAAAAAGCATGGAAACAAACTCACTTTTTCTTTTCAACCCATCTAGCTTTTTGGCAGTGAAGCACTGCCAACTACAGCGGCGCAACGCTTCGTCTATACCAGGTGCCTTCAAATCTTTTTTATTTCCTAAATCAGTCTGCTGATGTACATGAGATGTACCATTAGCAGGGAGCAGTCCCTGCACCCTGCATTAACCAGTGACTCTGTGTGTCCCCAGATGCCACCAGGGGCATCTCTTCTTGCCTGGTCCTTTCCTCCCCATTTCCCGGTGCTCGCCCTGCGCGCGCAGCCAGCTTGCATGTTGCAGCGGTGAGTAATTGCCTGGGTAACTCCATGTACCTAGCAACGCAGATGTCAGACGCTGGCTCTTGCCCAAAGGGAAGGAGGACGAGGACAGTAAACAAAGACCTTGGTGTCCTCCATTTTGGAGTGCCTGCTGCAAGTTTTACTCTCTTCACTTTGAATTATAGTGGCAGTGCTTTGAGCAACTACATCTGAAGTACTCCAGCTACATCACACTCTTGTTCTACCACCACTCTGATGACCACCAGTGTAATTCAAAGAGAAAGAGTAAAAACTCACCTCTAGGTATAAAAAAAGAGAGAGAGTTTATTCTCTGCCAGAAGAAACAATATGACCAGAATTATGGCAGTTTCTACCCTGAATGTAAAACTAATGCTTTCTGTTAGCCAATGAATAAAACTGTCCTTTTTCAGGAAAACCATCTTTCACACTTATAATATTATCTTTTCACTACATGCTGAATACACTGGTTTATTATGTCTAGTATCTTTTCTTTTAATAACGGAAAAGGTAACGGAGGAAAAAAATAATGCATTTTTGGCTGCTTATGGAAAAGGAGAGAAGGAGAAGAATCTTTCTATATTTGCATTGCTAATTAGCAGAAAGCACACAGATAATACAGTGATCAGAACTGTACACACGTTTTGAGAGATGAACAAACATTGCACTATATCTGAATATGCAACTGTACCATTTGCATAGTTCATGTTGCATCCAGGTTTTTCCACGGGGCTCCACAAAGGACATGCTGAAAACCCCTGATGGTGGGCTGGGGGGGGATGTTGGGATATGGTTTGTTTACCCTGGAAAGGGCAAAGCTCGCTTTTCAATGTCATTTTGGTGTTTCTTCACCTTCAAACAAATTTGCCAGCTGGGTTGACTGAGGAAAAGGAATTTAAGCGCCTTGTCCAAGGTCACTCAAAGGAACGAGCAAGTCAAGCCACTTACTCAAGGGTACTGAGTGCTTCAGTGGCCCAACCTACCTCCCATTTGCTTCAGGTTGTTTGTGCCAACCTCTGCCCCCCTCACCACACAGCCTTTCCCACACAAGCAGCACAGTGTAAAGTTCACAGCAAAGCCAGTGAAGTGCCCTGCACCATCCATCCATCTACTTCATGAGATAAGAATAGGTCCTTAAACCTTTGTTCATGGCAGATGTTTTCCTGATCTGATGTGGTTTTTTTCTACATGTCAGTGCCTAGCCACAAATTATATCTTGATGTACCTTCCCATGCTTGGATATATGAATAGCTTTAAAAGTTGAACATAGATTGGAAAAACTGAGCTCAAACCTGAAGAAGGCTGAAGAAGCTGGGAGACCGCAAGACAGTATATAACTTGAAATAAACACTGCCTCATCTCAAAGAGGTCATTTCATTAGGAAAATGCAATAACTCTTAAAAATCACTAGCTACATATCAGGCTTGACAGAGGCTTGGCTTCAGCCCATTCACATATATGGTCTCAAAAAACAGCATGCTGCCCTCATCCGCGGGTATTCTTTCTTTCAGGGTCAGTCCATAAAATCAGCTTCACAGGGATCTCTTTTCTATCTAATTCACATGGCTTTTCTTACCTGAACATAAAGAGTTTACATTCAGCAGGTTTTTTTGAGAATTTAAACCAAGGAACCCACTGTTTCTGCTCTGAACAGTTCTCCATTTGCCTGCCAAGTGATATGCTGAGTATCTACTCAATATCAGAGCACCTATTTACAGTCCTGCATGGCATTGTCTACAGAGGTTTGATCTTCAAGTTGACAAGTTCAAACTATCAGGGACTCCCTCTCTACTCCTCCCTTTCCCAGGCTAAGCCATGGGGCAGGGTGTTGTACTGTAGGTCGAAGCAACACAAAATCATTTCCATGCGGGCAAAGCTCTTTGAGTACATGACACCAGCTCTGGTGTCACTCGGGTTTAGTTTGATCTTCCACTGAGCTGACTCTGTTCTTCTGCTCAGCTAGGTTCACTTGTCAACATGGCAAGAGGTATACACAGACACAGAATAACTCCCCAGCCCTTATCTGGATCCATGTATTTGGAAAGTCGTATCTCTGAGCACACCCCCTCAATCCTCACCCACCAATTTCAGCTGGGTTAGCTAACACATGATCTACCCATAGGAAGATGATAGTTTTCTACTCCTCTTCTTCCCTGTGAATCTGCCCATAGAGCTGTCTTTAAATCTGGACTCTGACACTTCATTGCATAAATGTCACTTACACTGGAGAGAAAATAACTGAACTCTGCTCATCTATTGTCACCTTGCACCCACTTGTGCAATGAGCACTGTTGGGAGGCAGTTCACTGTACCTCATAAGATCCCAACAACCACCTCTGTGCAAGCAAATCACACACTGACAAAACCCCCACAGCTACCCTGGCACCAATGTGCAGATCTCACCGGTGTCCCAAGAGTTCAGTGTACAGCCCCGAGCCCTCTACTGAAGGCTGGGGATACTGCACACACTGTAGTAGGTCTGTCTGGTGGTCAGCTTCAGTCAGCTATCAGAGGCTCATCTCATTAATGGCAGGCGATGAGAAAGCTATTTATGAGCAGTAGTGTAATCTTATACATCTAATTAATGTATTTTTAAAAAAAGCAAAGGTAGTATTAAATATTGTCAAGTCCCAGGATGAACAGACAGTTGCAATATTTTCTTTTACAAATCTATTTCCTAATTCTGATCAGATTCTGCTCACCGAGGCTCCCTATCTGCTGAGCATGACGGAGGACAATCTGCCATCTGAAGCCATTTCAAATATAGTCACAAACAAATACTTGTATTAATATTAAACATGTAGCACTTTCAAGAGCATGTATTTTTTGTATAGAGATCACACTATTCTTTTGAAGAGCCAATAGGGCTTTTGTTCCCAGCTCTTTTTAAACAATCTGGATATTAACTTTTCTACTACCACAAGCCTCTGAGCAACTTCCAGCAATATTCTCCAGACAGGTGTTTGCATAAAATGTTTCTTACAAAGACCTTGGGCAGACAGCTAAGGAGTTTTACCTTGTGCACATTAGCAGCCCAAGTGCTAAAACACCACAAAGGATCCTATAGATCCTACAACTGGCTCCGTGGTGCTGAAGAGCCCTGTTACTTTATTGGCAGTATGGTCCAGAGAAATGTTATATGCTGTTCAGAGAAAGAGTTACGTGCTTTGTGTGAGCGAACGTGAGAGGAATGGAGAGCAGCAAAACAGCCCGTCCCAGCTCCCTGCTTCCCCCTTGATGTCTCCGTGGTTGCAGCCCTCCCAATGTGCAAGTTTCTTCTGGTGCCCATGAGGATGGTGAGACAGTCATTAGCAATTAGCCCAGGGAGAGAGAGGCTAATTGTACCAATTAGCACTGGAGCACCAGGTGGGGAGACTCAGAGGCCAGTCAAAAGGAGACCAATAAAACAACTGCCAGAGTCAGGGAGACAGCACTGTTTGGGGGGAGGAAAGAGAGATGGACCTGGTGATTGCACCTATTCGTGCTTTTTGTTTCCATTTAAAAAATGATCTTTTCAAAGCACTTAAAGAGAAAGGAAGGATCAGTCAAATCTGTGTCTTGAGGTGTTCTTACGGGGGCAGCAGGGGAAGGGAGAACCCATGTACAGCCATCAGCACCAGCCTTGCCAAGAGCTCTCATAGCTCTTCTGGTTCAGAGTAGCCCTATTCTCCCCCTATTCCAACAAAGCCTCTGTAGAGAGGCCCAGACTTGCTGTGTAACTACACTTTGCAATGTTCACCCATGTTTTAAGCACTATAAGGTCCTCATGGGGTCTCGCTCAGAGTATAATACCTTGCCTAGCTCAGGTTTTCCCTGCTGTAGCTCAAGGTTCCTACATGGAAACAACTGTAAATGGAGGGCACCTCTATCCCCCTGTGCCCCAGATTCAAACTGTATTACACTGACACGTGCTCAAGTGACAGAATAACACACCTGATCGCAGTAGATCACATTATAACAAGGCTGTCTCAAAACACTCATCAACCTCGTTTTTGCAACAATCATTTGTCTCTCTGGGTTTCTGTGCAGTATTTAAATCAGACTCCAGGACAGTTTGAAGTCAGGCACATAGCTCCACACTTCAGGAAGACAAAGCCTGGCAGAGGCCCTCTCTATAAGCTACTCTTGCTCTACTCTGCATCCATGATCTGAATTTTTACTCCAAAAGCACACTGTAACAGTACATACCAGTACTCCAACAACAGCCCAAAGCAATCATATAGAAACCAAACAATGAAAACAATAAAAGCACAGAGTCACACAAACTAAAAATACCCATAGTGTCACAGCTTAACTACACAGCTGCTTACTAAGACTTATTGGGTGGTACTTTATATCAGATCTTCTTGCTGAAAGGCAGGACTTGTGAGTCTGTCCCCAATTCTGCCAGCAGGAACTCAAGGGCAGAGCTCTGCCCTTCCATAGACTGTGTGTAGTCCAGAGCAGGGCTGTGCAGAAGACATGTCCGACCCTTTCCACCAAAGCCACTCCACTTTGTAGAAAGGGAGACAAAGTTTCGTTTACCAGATACTGGGACTATGTACACTGCAACCTGCTGTTTTTTCCACTTACCTAAAGGGAGGACGTGTCCTACAGTTCCAGCTCCACAGCTGTCAGCAAACTAGTGCTTAATGCGAACTGCACAGACAGCCCCCGCAGCAGGAAGCAGAACTGAAGGGTGACACTGTCAGGCATCCCCCAAAAAGGAAGGGTTAGACGATGCCTTATTTTCCAGCATTTCTCTGTTGTTGGGTGTTAGCACTGTTCAAAGGCACCACTTGTTGCATGGGGAGCACCAGTAGGAACCTCAGGGCTTTGGGCTGGCAGGGTGATGAAGGCATTACAATGGCAAGACACTTGTACCTAAGAAGTTGTGCCTAGTTTTTGCCTGAGACTGAGCCTTGTCCCTGCTCACCCAGGCAATCGGTGGATTCAGGCAGTCTGGGCCACCCTTTCTCACAGAAACTGAAACCGGTCATTCAGCTAAAACCTCAGTTTCTGGGGTGGTATAAACCTTTTGAAAACAAACAAACAAAAAACCCCCTTGAGGCTCAGAAAAGAGTAGTGAACCATAAAGACCTAGTGAGATAGTCCAGGTCCAAATTAGCGGCACTGAACAGTAGGTCAACAGTGCAAAACCTTTCAGCTTTTTGCTACCAGTAACAGAAGAAAACCAGGGTGCATTTAAACTCCAGCACCTTTCCACAGTTTAACAGTAAATGGCCTATATTGAATAGCTGGCAACACATGCACTCTCCTTGTTTTCCTTCCTTGTTAAATGTTTCCTGGCATGGTGACAGGTAAAGCATAATACAGCTTGGCAATATGGCTTTTACATGGTGAAACAGCTCCTCCATGCTACGCTAGAATACATATTACTGTGACAAGGGGCTTTATCCTGAATTATCTGCGCATACTAAAAGCCAGTGGGAAATTGGAGGAGAGTTTAGTGAAAACTACATAAGATTTCGTCACTGCTGAGTGGAAAATTTTGGATGGAAATCACGGAGTGCGGGGCTTAATCACAGCTCCTTCTGGTCGGCGCACTATGGAAGGCAGCCCCAGCCATTAAAAATTCACTTGGGAAAGGTGGATGGTTATCCAGCATTAAACATGTTTCTGTGGCACTGAATTCTTCAGATCGCTTGGGGAAGTAAGTCATCCACTTTTTAACCTGACAGTGCTTGTTGATAAAAACAGTACAGAGCTGGATGGAGCATTTACACAAAGCCGATAGATGAGATAGGTGGAGAGGATTTATCCTGTGGCAGGGGAGATGGGTAGGACTAAAGCTGTGCTGACTTCTAAGCATGGAGATGATCAGGTTATGCAATTATTTCTTATATACATGTGAGTGATGGAGAGCAGAAACCCACACAAGCCTCGCTCTGTGCTGCTCTTCCTTGGAGACAGCCTTCCCCAGAGCCACTGTTGCGCCTCACAGAGGCATTTTCACTTGGCAGCTCTCTGAAATTTAGGAGCTGTTTTGCATTTCAAATTTATGAGTTATTTTGTATCTGGAAGCTGCTGTTAAACAAAGGTCTTACTCTGTGGGCTGGAGATAAAATACTAAAGACATCCTGACTGCTACAAGTTGTTGTTGAGAAATAGAACTGAAGAAAATGACCAAGAAGAAAACAAGAAATTTCTGAGCCAGAGGGTTGTTCTGTTTCTCTCTCATATACTTATTTTCACATTCCTTCTTTGCCCAGTCTCTGAGGGGTTTTATGGAATGGTCATCACTGGAGTGTTGGATGTTTTCTTTTTGTCCCTTGAATATTGTGTCTATTTAATATCAAAATGATGAGCTCATCTCATATTTTCAGATTTTTTAAACTGATTTGTAAAAATTCAGGCTCAGGTAATTTTTACCATCCCACACCCACCAGAGGCTTCAGACAGTGGCCTGATGGGGAGTTTGAAGACCAAGAGAATGGAAGTGTCAGACTGAGCAGGGCCTAAGGTAAAAAAGAGCCTGTGCTGGTGTATATAATTTTATTAAATGAGACGACTGGTATCTTTACTGTCTTAGTTATCTCAGCCATCACGAATTCTTACAGGAAGACAGAAACGATCTCTCTGGTATCCCTAACCTTAGCATAACCCCTAACCTTTGTACAGCAGAGGTGTGGGAAGCACGATCAGAAGTAACATTGAGTAAGCAGGTGATCACAGACTTCAAATGTTGTCTACCATGGGTCACACAGGACATCCACCACACAAGGCAACCAGGTAAGCTGGATAACCAGAAGTAAATATTGGTGAGCAAGGATGAATAAAAGGAGGAAATGTTCTTTGCCACTATTGTTACATGAACTTCTGGAGACTCATGTTAAATGGGACATTCCAGAATAAATGTAACTGTGCCAAAACCAAGGGGCAATAAGGGATCTGCAGTTAACCTGGCCATTTCTGTCAGATGCTTCTTATGACCTCCAAGTGACTAGCACAGTCCTCATCAGTTGAATCTTAGCCCAGCAGCCTTTATCCATGCTCCATACTGTATGACTGGGCACTGACTACACTATTGAAGACAAGAGATGTGTTATAAATAGTCTGTCAGTAGAATAATTATTTCTGGGGCCTTTGATTAATAAGTTAGGACATCAGTGATCTTGGGAAAATTTAACAACAGCACTGTACTTGGCTGAACAGAACAGATGTTGACATCTTTGTTGCTGTTTCTTGGCCGAAGACAGATGTTTGTGAGGTTAGACGGGAAAGACAAGAGTGTATGGACTTACTGGAGTTAGTGGAAAACACTTGCTGCCTGCTTATACTTATATGGGGACTCAATCTGTATTCTAGGAAGTGTTTTAGATTATAATTGCACCATGATTAAGTATGTGCCAGTGTCATCTCTTAGCAGCTGAGACAAGGAACACACTCCTAGTGCTTGTATGATGATGTCTGAATAGTCCTTGCATGGCAGAGAAAGTACAAGTGCATTAGGGAAGAGCAATAAATACCATCAACTGCTCTACTGGATTGGATTTTTGAAGGGTGCTCCTGTCTCAGATGTTAATGGAGTGGCTTAATTTTCCTTGAAATGGTCATAATAAACTCAGGAAAATGTAATTCATGGATGAGGTGTGATATCTGGTGTTGAAAAAAGCCTGGATGTTCTTAATGCTTAAAAAAAAGATTGTTCAGCAGCAGATCAGCTGTGTAAAAACGTGACCTTTCTAATGCTTCCAAGTTCAAAATGATTTCTTGGGTGTCATTTGAACAAGTTAAAGCTTCACAGTTTACTAAAGGCTGTGTTTTGTATTCTGGTCCAAGTATGACTACACCAGAAAATGATTTCCCTGCATCATCTGAAATACCAAATGTAAGGCAAAATTTTGCTTCAAACTTCCATGAAGAGCCAAATGCTCTCCACCCACAATAATATACAAGCTCATAGTAAATCACTCTTCTGAAAACATTTCATCCGCTTTGTACTTTCAGTCCAATGTTTAAAGGCTTCTGTAAGTAAATCTCTCATTTCTTTCAAGGAATAAAACTGCCCTGAGCTCGCAGACACTTTCACCTTGAGGATCCCATAGAGAAATCTATTTTGGGGATGGAGAGGTAAGACCATATCCCAGGTAGCCCTAGTGCCCTGCCACTCTCAGAGCTGTCCCAACAGTCAGTCCCACTGAGAGAAACATCAAAGCAAGCTTAGAATAATATAATTGTTTTTGTTGAAAAAGACCTTTAAGATCTAGTCCAACCATTAACCTAGCATTGCCAAGTTCACCTCTAAACCACATCTTTAAGCACCACGTCTACACGTCTTTTAAATACCTGCAGGGATAGTGACTCCACCACTTCCCTGGGCAGCCTGTTTCAATGCTTGACAACCCTTTCAGTGAAGAAGTTTTTCCTGATATCCAATCTTCCCCTGGAGCAACCTGAGGCCATTTCCTCTTGAACTATCGCTTGTTACTTGGGAGAAGAGACCGAGACCCACCTTGCTACAATCTCCTTTCAGGTAGTTGTAGAGAGCGAGAAGGTCTCCCCTCAGCCTCTTTTTCTACAGACTAAACAACCCCAGTTCCCTCAGCCACTCCTCACAGAACTTCTGCTCTAGACCCTTCACCAGCTTTGTTGTCCTTCTCTGGACACACTCCAGCACCTTGATGTCTTTCTTGTAGTGGGTGTCCTCAGACTCCTGTGGCTCCTACACTGAACCAGTAGGACTACTGCAGCAAGGAAGGAGGTTAACAAACAACTCACTTCCCTGGGCCAGCAGATACGAGGCAGAAACCTACTGAAGGGAGCCAAGAGCTGCTCCTAGGCTATTGCCACATAAAAAATCCCCTTGTCCTGCCACTGAAGGTATGAGAGAGGTTTGAAGAGGTTCATTGCTGTAGGATTAACAGTCTTTAAGCACTGATTAGCTGATATCAAACTTATTATGGGATTAAGCATGTATTATCCAGCCCATGTGCCATCTGATGCAATTTCAGAAAAAAAGCACCCCACCAGAGGTGCTGTCTAAACACCAGGTATAGGTGACGTTTGTTTTGTAGGTGTTACTAAACGATTTGGAAAGGAAAGCGTTTGTAAAATTTAAATCTTATAAATTATTAGGGAAGATTAATACACTGGGTTTTCCAAAGTTAAATAATTTCTGTTATTAAATCTGCTTTTGTGTTTTGCAACTTTGAACCAATAATTATCTTCCAGATACACAGCATACTACATCTAACAAAATATGGTCCATCAGACTTTGTCACCTACCACTATTTATCTATCTTTGTGTAACAATTTCATCATTTGATCAAATAATAGCAGATTCCACAATATGTCATTCAAGTATCCCCAGTTTATCTATAATGATTTTCCTCTTGTCAGCTCATTTCTTGAACCTTTGCTGAATCTGGTTTCAATGGTACTATAAACAATCATCATTGCATTGTAAAACTGGAAACTCTCCACTAAAATAGTGTTTTGATCTGGGTTGCCATAGTAATAAGTCTGTGCTCCCCTCTTTGGAGGCCTTGTTATATGAAGTATCTGTGATTTGCTCAGAATGGCCCCAGTTCATCTGTCAAAGTGGGTTTTTCCTTTTTTAAAATAATGATCTAGAAAATCCCACAGTGGCAACAAATATTTTACAACCATAACGAGAAACATTGTATCACTCAAGCTTTGTAAATCTATGCCATTATTGCATTAGAATAAATCACTTTCCTTAGGTATATTACTTAGAAATATGCAATTCTAATTTTAGAGTGTGTATTCAATAGGGGGTATTTATTTTTTATGTAAAGAGAATTATTAACTTTGACTTCAAAAATACATCACATGTCAGATTGTGTTTAGAGGCCCTGCAGCAAAAAGAAAAAAACCCTGAAATTCTTTCTTATTTCTATCAAAATACCACAAATACCCAGTCAGTTTCAGATTTAGTTACTCCATTCCATTCTTAAGTGCTGATTTTTATAATGAGATCAGATATTACCATGGAGTTTACAACTGCATGCTCAGATAAATGATATTCAGATTATATACTTGTAAAAATTAGAAGTCCTGAAAATCCATCAACGACACTGTGAAAATATATCACTGTACGATATTTTAAATAAAAATGCTCCAGTCAGTTACAGTAATTTGATACATGAACTATGATATTTCCTCCTGCAGGAACGAGAGTAAACAAACACTACATCAACACACTGGTGACAGACTCCATGGAAAGAAGTGAGGATGGAGATCATATTTTATCTAAGACAAATGGTTAAGTTGGTTACTTTATGTAAGTCACTACCATCTACAGGATGACTTCATGTAACTCACTGTCAGCTACTGCCTCATAATACCTGACAAGGGAATATTAAAATCATCAGTGGGAGAAAGTATGGAAGGTATCCATCTGTATTCAATGAATTCTAATTAAAAAGTAATTACTGTAGGGTGAGGAATCTGCCAGCCCCAGCCCCCTCCCCACACACGTAACATTAGTTGACTCTTTGGCAAACAAGGGGGAAGGAGAGCAGTGGTGCATATGCATATTTCCTTACATTTTGCCGGTGACTTAGTTCTAAGTAGCACCAGATCATGGGAACTCTTCAGAAATAGTTCTATATCATTTTGCCAAGTGGATCCCCAGAAGACGCTGTGGGGGCAGAGGTGCTACACATCTTCTGTTATAATTGACCTGGGCTTTGAGATTTCTCTGTCATGATGTATCCCAGAATGGTGCATGATGGGAAGAAACTTGTTATTCCTCCAGCAGTGCCAAATGGACAAGATCAAGTAGGCCTGGGACTTGAAAAAAAGGAAGAAATATTGACAGATAAGTAACCACTCCAGTAAATGACAGGCAGGCACAGGAAGCTTGATTTCCTTGGGGTTCAGAGGTAATCTATTAACCTTAAAACATTTCAGTGTAAATCAAATGGATTTTTTTAAAAATGCAAAAATATAAGATGCTTAATTGAAATGATCAGGGCTGTCTTGATTTCTTTTTCTCCTTGCAAGTTAGCAATGTAGGATCAAAAACCTACCCGTGTCTAAAAGCTAGAAATACACTAAATTCAACCCAAAATATTTATTCATTGGATTATCAAAATCGTATCTGTAATGCAGTTCAAGAACATTAAAGGTGTCCTCTGAGAAGCTGTCATTTTTATGGCATTGTGACTGGCATTGAAACACTTGTTTTGCAGTTCTTTGGATGGCAGCTCATCAACAGCCAGGGAAATGCTAGAACAAATTGACGTCAATAAGGCGGGGCGGACTAATTAAGAGCAGAATTTGCCCCTTGAGACTACCATCTCATTTAGTGAACTCAGTGCCAGCCCAGCCTGTACTGATGTAGTGCCCCAGGGCCCAGGAGTAGTGGGGTTCTCTTGGGTGCTGTGTACACACACATGTGCTCAGACATCCTAGACCCAGGATGAAGTGCTCCCTGTGTCAGCATGGTCCAGAACAGAGGGAATACAGCTACTCTGGATTTAGGCTTCATTGCAGAAGATTTCTGTAATCTCTACTTTGAGATGTTCCCATCTTTCCACTGTTTGCAGCTGGGAGTTTTCTTGCACTGAGAAAACATCTTCTCGGCCAGAAGCAGCTTCGCTGCCTTACCTGAAATTCTGTCAACATTTGGCTGAGACTCCAAATGGTTAAAAAAAATCAT
>NW_010289457.1:32351-37870 GCF_000700745.2 Antrostomus carolinensis
CAAGGCTCTCTGGGTCAGCCACATCCAGACTTGTGGCACAGCAGCAGCAATATTGTACATCGCCCCGGGCCCCACTAAAGAGGTTGCTGGAACAGAGAAGGAAGTGGGATGAAGAGGCCAAATTCCCTCCACCGTGCAACTCTCCAGACAGACTATATTCCTCCTACAGCCCATTCGCTTCCTCTGTTCCAGGACCAGCATGAGAAAAAAGCTTCAAAACAATGGAATACAAAAGGAATAAATGGCTGAATCCCCACGACTTTGCCATGCAGTCCACCTCACATTATTATTAACATCTTCCTTGCTACAGTTTAAAGAGATTACAATTTGGTCTATCTACCCTTGAGAATAGATTATTTCTATGAATTGAACACAAAGCACAGATTATTCCCTCCTTCGTTGCCATAATTTTTTAATATTTGTTGAAGTCTGTTGCACCCTCTCAGCCTCTTTCTGCAGGTTAAATTATGCCACTCACTCAATCTTCCCTAGTAGATTATGTTTTCCAGACCACTGTCTGTTTCTGTTATCATCCTCTTGACAGTTTCTAATTGATCAGCCTCTTCTGGAGATTTGCCTCTTATTCTGCTGTCACAACAAGCCAAATAAAGTAACAGTTGGTCCTGGGAATGAGTTATGTTGGTGAAAGAATGAGGTTTACTGTTCACTGAGGTTGGCAGAGGCTCACAGGAAAGATGATACAGGTTTGGTCCCACAGATCCGTGTTACCAAGCATGAGGTTTAATTCTGGAAGAATCACTACCCTCTGGCAAGACCCCAAAACATATGCTTATCATGAAGTATGGGGATAATTCATTAAAGTTAAGGAGAGACAATGTCTAGACTCAAGCTTACATTAGAATCTTTGCAGGAACAGGCACTACCTACAATATATTTTAAACAAACAAACAATTCCCCAAATATTACTTAATATTTCCACTAATTTAAAGTTTTAATCTTTTTTTCCTAGTTCTACTTGTACTTCAATTAAATTATATTCCCTTCTGATATTTTCTCCTGTTAACTTATGACACCCGATTCTCACGTATACCAGGACTGCTTTCGCTTGCTCTTCATAAGTATTAGTATGTAAATTAGATGCAATAAAATATACTCCCACTTAAATGTCCCTCTACTCTGTCAGAGCGTTGTGACATAACACTAGTGTAAATGAATGCTGGACTTCAACTTTATAGATCCACATTGATTTTCTAAGTTTCAGATCTTAGCATGATCTAAAAGCAAGTAATATAACTGTATTTCCAGTAAAATGCTATTATATTATAATACCATCACATACATTTTCATAAAATACCAGTGTAGGTTTTTCAGTGCATAATTTGGGAGTTTTGGGAATATTAGAACAGGTAATGTGTGGGACTTGGATTCTGAAATATGCCTTAATACTTACTTGCTAATTATTACCAGGCCATCTGCAATGCTGTGTGGTCAGTTTATGAGACATCACTCTTGACCCATTCTGCATTTGTCTGCTACACCCACATTTTCCAGCAGCTCAACATGGACATGGTGTTATTCTCAGTGTTCTCATGCTGTGAGGGGTTAGGCAAGGCAGAGGCTTATGCGTTGGAGTCTTATCCTATCTCCTAATTCTTTTTCTTCCCACCTGAAGTCTCCTAATTGTAACAGTGCAGAACATAATGGGAAAAGTGTATCGACCTGTTTAATTTAAAACAGGCTATGCGATCTATCTTTACAATAACTACTTGTTTCAATAATTTATAACTATGATGCTATACCTGACAAAATCATTCAGATAACTAGAGCAATGTGCACTTTAAGTTTAAAGTCAAGGTCTTCCTTGCTCATTTTAATGACTTATCTTGTGCACAAGATATTAATATTCCTGTGAGCAAACATGGCACTGACTCATTAATCAATAAGAGCTGGATCCTCTACATAATAACAATAGCTGTACTAGATAATTAACTTTTGTTCCATTGGCTTTAGTTTGTACATAATTTCCAGTGGCTGACACTGGACAATAAAAAGCTTTGCAGCTGACAGGCACCTTTTAAAATCCTTTTTACTAGTTTAGCAAAATGATCCACACCTACTGTTATGAGTAAAATACAGTGTAGGTGTTGCTGTGTGTCCGTGCCATATTTAAAAGGAGGGAACTGACAATAAATAAAAGACCTAATAAATATTGTAAGGCTTTGGTGAGTCCTACTGTTAAATTGTAGCATAGTGAAGGATTTGCTTTTTCCTGTCATGTAGTTTTAGGCAGACTAGAGATAAAGGTGTATCTACAATTAAATGAGTATTCTAGATAACTGGCAGATTTCCTCAGTCCAGACTGGGATAAGAAACACAGATGTGTCTGCACCAGCTTTTTTCCCTCAAAAATATTTTTAATATTAGGGCAAGTCCAGCAAAGGTGGCAACACCAAAAACTCTACTGTAGCCCTGAAGGAATTACTGTGGAGTGAGGTACAGAATTGTCTGTGCTAGGAAACAAAAGAAAAGGTGACTTTATATTCAGTCATTCCAGTTCCTCAGTTTACAAGATGACTCCGCAAACAGCTGCAGTGGCACCTTCCAGGGGCCCTTGGACTACGGCACATGGGCAGGAACACGCAACTATGGTAGCAGGAAACTACTTTCAAAAGCAAAAATTGAAATGGTCTATGTCATCTATCTCTCTGACAAATCATGAGTTTCTGCCACCCCCATATTTCTTTCGGACTGATATGGGACATTGGGGAAGTCAGTCTGGCATTTTGCAGTTTCATATATGACAGAAATGCATTTTCTGATGGAAAAATTGTTCCACTGACTTTTCTGCAGTAGATATTTAGCTGTAGATATCAGTTCTGGAATAAAACATTCTAATAATCTGCTCCAGAATAAGAAAGTTCATTATAACATATATACCACAGTTTTTATCTATGGCTTACTCTATTTTTATGATAGTTTCCTTTGTGATACTGGGTGTCTCAGTGGCCAGACAATTGACTATGTAAATCATTGCAGTTCATTGATATTAACTGAGCTACCACGATTTGCCCAGATGAAGATCATTCCTTAGATCTGATGTTATAGATAAACTATGCCCGCAAATGTGAACATAAACCATGTGTGAAATGTTTCAGCTTTCATTTTCAAAGACCAAGATAGCTATCTTCTCTCTCATTCACACAAAACACCCCACACAGAGAATGCCTTGATTAAGCCTTAATTCAAAAGCTAAAGCAGGTGAAACAAAGGAGCCTCACACGACCTGTTAGGGAAAAATACAGGCTACTAAGTGAGTACATGTTTTCATTATACAGTGTTTTCTCCATCAAGAATAAAATATACTGCAAAACAATAGCCCGTCAGCTTCTATACAGAAGGGAAAACATTCTTGTGTTCAAAACTGTGGAAATGTCAATATTTCAAAAGGTAGTTTTACGGTTCATTCAAGCACTGATAAGAAATCATTACACTTTTTAAGAATATTGATGATTACAGAGAAGCATTTAATGGAGGGAAAGCCCTTTTTTTTTTTTTCAGTTCATTAGTTTGTGCATGTCTAATTGACTCTTCAAGACTCTTTTGCATGAGTCACTAAACACAGTTTTAACCAGACTATTTTTATACCAGTTATAAGCAAACTTCTCTAGCTTACAGATATTTCCTTTCCATGTCTCCCCAATGAGTCCTATCAAGTTCTAGACAGAGTTCAATTCAGGAAATACATGAAAAATCAGCAATTAAACAATCTATTTTTTTTTTTTTCTTACAGCAACAGGCTACCCAAGAAGCTGATTTAGTAGATTAGATATCAGATTTGGAATATGTAGGCCTCTGGACAAAGTGGGTTCACCTCTTTGCCTATTTAGATAGGTCACGAGGATTGCTTCTGTGGCAGCTGTTAGATCCTGCTTGCTTTATCTGGCCATAAGGAGTGAGGAAAACGGTGAAATACTGTATGTGAAAACTCTACCAACTCCAGTGGCACAAAGCAATGCAAAGGTACTCACTGCCCTGTCTGGAAGACCCCTACCTTCAGCAAGGTTTTGTGGGCACTCCCTTGTGAAGCTTTTCCCACTTAGCAGGCTATGGGGCTATCTAGGGCATGAAGAAGATGGTGGTACAGCTGAAAGCAGATGGATAGCTGCGGATGTTGAAGGTACTGGCTGGGCTCTGCAAAACACTTATTAAATATGACCTCCGAGGCTATTGCAAACTTCTGTGGTATAAAATCAACTATTAAGTCAATGAAATCATTTGTATCAAAGACATTGTGACACTGTCTGAACATGGAAATGGAAAACAAAAGACAGCCCTGCATGTACATATGGTCATGGTCCAGTGCAGTGAGTGTTACTGCTTGGTTTGCTGAAGCATACTGGACAAGCCATAGAGCTTGTTATTTTTGCAAGAACTACAGTGGGAAAAAGAGCTGACACATGTCTCAGTCCAAAATACAAACCAGAACCAAGGCAAATGTACGGCAAATGCTTTGCAGGTTCAAAGTCAAGATTGACACTTTGCATAGGCAAAGCTTCTGTGATTACAGAGAGAAATTCCTTTCCCCCTGAGTTGTTTCCCATTTTTATTCACCTTGGTTCTTGCTGCTGCCCCAGGGGACTCGAAGCAGAATTACGTGGCTCTGTGGAGGGATCCTATTCTCATGACATTTCTAGCCTCCATTTTGCTGAACCAACAGACACGGATCATTGGGATAATTCAACTCTGACAAGCACTAGAACTTTTAGACACTTATTGGCATCCGCAGTCTTTTAGGACTTACCCAACACTAGTAAGAAAAGCTGCGCCAGCCTTATCAGCTGGTGTGCACTAGCTCTCTTTGCTCCCAGTTGGATCTGGAAGGCACCATTCAGAGTCCTTCACGAGTCCTTCACCTGGGGGGGAATAACCGCATGCACCAGTACAGGTTGGGGCTGACCTGCTAGAGAGGAGCTCTGAGGAAAAGGACCTGGGTGTGCTGGTGGACAGCAGGCTGGCCATGAGCCAGCGGTGTGTCCCTGTGGCTAGGAAGAGACAGTATCCTGGGGGGTCCATTAAATAGAGCGTGGCCAGCAGGTCGAGGGAGGTTCTCCTCCCGCTCTACTCTGCCCTGGTGAGGCCACATCTGGAGTATTGCATCCAGTTCTGGGCTCCTCAGTTCAAGAGAGACAGGGATCTTCTGGAGAGAGTCCAGCGGAGGCCACAAAGATGATTTGGGACCTGGAGCATCTGCCTTACAAGAAGAGGCTGAGAGAGCTGGGACTCTTCAGCCTGGAGAAGATAAGATTGAGAGAGGACCTTATCAATGTCTATAAATATCTGAAATGTGGAGGCCAAATGGATGGGGCCGGGCTCTTTTTGGTGGTGCCTGGTGACAGGACAAGGGGCAATGGGCAAAAACTGGAACACTGGAAGTTCCAGACAAACTTAAGGAAAAACTTCTTTACTGTGAGGGTGACAGAGCCCTGGGACAGGCTGCCCAGAGAGGTTGTGGAGTCTCCATCTCTGGAGATGTTCAAAACCTGCCTGGCCACTTTCCT
>NW_010289457.1:37908-55597 GCF_000700745.2 Antrostomus carolinensis
TGATCTCCCGAGGTCCCTTCCAACCCCCACCATTCTGTGATTCTGTGATTCAGCCCCTGTTCCCACTGGGCCAGACGTGGCTAAAACCACCCAGCCAGGCAGGCAGCAGGGCAGTACCCACACCGCAGCTGGCTCTGCCTCCTCGCCAGCTTCCAGGTGGACTCGAACGCATGCAGATCTTCTGCTGATGAGGAAGGACCTGGTTGCACTGTCCACGGGGTTTGGTGCCACCTGGGGTAAAACACATGGGGCCTGACAGGTCAACAGGCATTTTTCAAAAAGGTCCTGGACTCCAAAATTAACAAGACTCCGTAGCCTGGCTATGCTCAGCTTTTGTTGTATTTATTTTTTTTCCAGTTCTTTACTATAACAACATTACATGAAATTGGCACCAAGCGTTTCCCTGCATTTAGCTCCAATGAGGAAATTATTTAAAGGGAAAGAACACAGCATTGTACTTGTCAATTTTTGTACTCTCTAAGCCCTTTTAAATTTAAACAGAAGCATAACACCTTCCCTACCCCAAATATTATAAATACCAAGGAAATTATGCCATCTATGATATTGTTACTCACTGTGGTATTTTTAAACAAGCATTCTCATGGTTTCTTCCAGCTGGAAGCTTAGGCTCCAGAAAAGATCTCTGCAAAGAGCAGAAAAGTTACTTTGCAGATCTTCAAATTCTTCCTTAAAAAACTCTTCTTTTCCTATTAAAATAAAAAAAAAAAAAAAAAAGATATGTTTAGAGAGGTGGTGTGCTTAAGACTACAGGCTATCGGTCTCTCTCTTGTCCCATCATAGCTGAGCATGTTTCTTTGATCTCTCCACGAGTTGGCAGATAGATGTAAACTCTTTGGGGCACAGAGTCCCTCTTTACCCACAGACGAGGAGTGTCTCTTTCTTCTGAAAAGCCACATAGATGTGTGTAAGTGCTGGGGACAATCAGAGATTGGAGCCAGATCACCTGCCTTCTTGTCTGTCTCAAAGCACATTTGGTTAGTTTCTTACTCTGGTTCACACCGTAGCAAAAATACATCTTTCTCACTTGATCGTTGATATTTTATTTTTTTTTAAATAGTCTCTTATCTTTAGGTGTGCATGTTGCTGTCTCCAGAAGTGTCCATGTGGAGGCTAGCATCACCCACCACCAGCTGTAGAAATTATAAATGCAGCTGTATCTTTACTTCATCTATCTTACCTGCGTTAGAATATCTTGGCTGTTAAGAAAATGTAGTGCCCTCATCAGGGGGTTTAATACCCAGTTAGAACTTTATCCAGATAATCCAAATCAGATTAGGGACACTCTGAATTAAGGATCTGGCAGTGATGAATACTGGTTACTCTCACAGAGGACCATTATAAGAGACTGATCCCTAGATCTGCACATCTTCCACATCTGCATTAAAAATATCCTGCTGATAGTGTTGTGCAAATTTTTCCTTGAAGGAGCCAATTTCTTCATGTCCCAAAAAAGTTCCAGCCTAAATATATTCTTACAGCATCTGCTGTGGGATATTGAAGCTAACTAAAACCATTCAAAGTTTTTTTCTTAACCCGCAGATACTCATGAGCAGGAAAACCATGCCATGCTCTGTTGGGTCGGGATATAAAAACGTCCTTTTAGGGACATTAATTCTGGGAATTGAGCCGGGTAAGTAGGAGAAGTTTATTGTCTTATTTTGACTCCATCAATCTCTGAGACAAGGTTGCATTTTAGGAACATGACATTAGCATTATGTTGTGAATTTTGGAAGAAAAGATTGTCTATGTGATGTTTACCTCCTCTGTTCCAGAATTATTGTTCATATGAAAAACAGGTTAAATATATCTGCTCCCTCTATCACCAATTTTTCATTTGCTGAGAGGCTGTTCTGCAGGCTCCAGGCACCTCCTGCAAAGAAGTAACACAACTGCAATGTTAGCACAGCAGCAATATGGGTGAGATCCTCTGCTTCAAACCTAGGCATCCTGAAGAACACAAAGTGACATGGACACCTATCTCCTATGACTCCCTGTGCAACAGCTTGGAAGTAACCATTGTCTACACTGAAGTGAGCCATTATTTTATTTTTGATACCTTAAAGCATGAACAAAGTACAAATTTTAGGTAGAATATGCTGAAACCAAGAAAAGCAGGCACATTTACATTTTATTCTAGCTAGTTCAGTTAATCCCTGCAAAACAGGAGGACTGCAGACATTAATTTTTCATCCAGCTAGCTCTTATTGAACATATCATCACTAGTTACTTAAAATTTAATCTATCTTTAATAGAAAAATTGATACTGGAATATGAAACATGAAGTAACACATTATTGTTCTGCAAAAGACTAAGCTTTTAAAGATAGTATTGTAGTCTGGAAACGGACTGAAAAACGTAAAAGGTTATGTCCAACATTAAAAGCAATCTACATGTTCACCAAAGCCTAGATCATCTCAAAGCAGTAATTATTCACTGACTGTAGATACCCTTATTTTTATATTTGCCATATGTTTAGTATTCATTACAGCAGATTATTGCAGGATTACTGCAACAAATTTTTCTTTTCAGTAAAATCTTATTTTCAGGTAATCTGGACTTTGTTTTCATACCCCTTTGCAAAATTTGCTTTCATCAGTCTCCAAGTCTGACTAATTGCCAGTGACTTTGGTTTCCACATGATCTTCACTTCTTGCATTTTATATAGGTGGTATCCAAAACTCTTTTTTTTTTTTTTTTCTGTAGTGCAATGCACACTTTTTAAAATTCATAACCACCAAATGTGTGTGTGCATGAAAACAAGAATGGCTACTTCTCTTTCATACTACAGGGCAAACAGCCAGAATTTAAAGGCTTCATAATTAGGGACTTTACCAGACTGTAACAGAAGACATATTTACTAGAAAGTCAATTTTAAATATGCAGAATTCAAAGTGTGGGTGACCAGGTCATACTTAACAGAAATAATAAGACTACAGACAATTAAAACAGGAAAAGGTTGAGTTCTCAGTTTTCCACCCGGTGTGTTTCTGATGCTGACATAACAACAGCTGTGAACTGCCAAAGTCGTCCCAGAGAGGCGGTTGCCAAAATGAAGGATTTGGCCTAAAAGCCAGACGTTCTTGCCACTATTTCTCATGTAGAAGAACTGACAAAATGGTGGCTCAGTATACATGAATCCTTACACCACATTATCATTTTCTTGTAGGAATATTAATCCCTTGAAGGTGCAGCTTAAACGGACAGGAAGACAAATAACTTTACAGCATTAAAATCTTGAAATTTGTGCTTCTTATCTTTCTAACAGGACTATTTGGATATCTTTTTGTTAATTGAACACTTGAAAATTGTAATTGAAACAGCATAAACATTGTTTTCATTATTCTTTTCATAATATAATCATTATGTGAGAAACATTAAACTAGACATTTGACTTTATTGATCTTTTCATGGACAAATGGTACAGGGAGTAATTTTCTGCCTAGATTAATTAATTGATAGACTAATTCATTGATTAGGTTCTCCATAGCATAGTTGGTATTGACAAACACTGAATCTTTTTCCATCAGTTGTATTAGTTTGCACCAATTCCTTTGGCTGTTTCACTTAAGCAATTACGATAGCTCAAAAGCAACAATCAGATTCTCAGCTGGTGTAAATCAAGCTCTCTCTACTGAAGTCAGACAGCTATGCTATTTTACTCAGTTCAGTTATTTGGCCTTTAAGATTTAATAATGAGCTTTAAAATATCCAAAACAATAGCAAGGATATCTGAGGCAAAAAACCATCATGTTAGCCAAAACCTTTTCATCATAGCAATGAATATTAACCATGTTAAAGGCTTACATACAGATGCATATCTTTGCTCCTAATTCATACACAGTCTTAGAATGCTTTCAAGTGCAAAGTAAGGTACCTGCACACACAAACGACCATTCTAAGTCACACAAAAGTTAGGTATTCAATAGACTCACATTTTCCATGCATAGCTTATCTGGAAATCAGCTCCTAAGAATATCCTGCTTCCAAGCAGATACTGCCTTCCAGATATATGGAAGATAGCCCTGCCACTTCATTATATGTGAAATCTGTGATTTTTTAATATACTCAACTTGCTGCCAGATTTCAGGAGAATACAGTGATTTGTGCAGTGCTTTCTCACTTCTGGATCAGGGCTGAAAGAATGTCCTGATATGGACACTGCTGCTCCACCTGTTGAGCAGAGCCAACAAAGACACAGGGTCATAAACATGTTAATGCTGTGAAAGGAAGAGAACCATATAGGAATTTAATAACTTCTGCGAATTTTCAAAATAATTACCATGCAAAAATAAGTAAATTGAACTGATTATTGCCTGGGTAGGTTTTTCTTAACAAATTATTCTTCAGGTAACCCAGGGAGTCACCAGAGTACACGGATGTTAAACAAGCAGGAGACACTGAGCAGATTTTTAAGCTTATGATAAAGAAATCAGTTTCCTTTCAGAAACAGGCCATCTTTGTTAAATTGGTCAGTGTTGAAAAACGTAAGTTGATTTAAATTTTCCATTCATCTAAAGTCTGCTCCTCCTAAAGTATTACGGAAAAAATAGGTCTGTGCATGAAATTGCCTTTGTGCTCTGGATGTACGTCCCAGCTCTGAATAATTGATAGTTAATTGAATACAGGCATTAGCAGTTAGTTCCTCCTTTTAAAGACTCCAATCAGTTTTTCTCATCTTTGCATGCAAAGATAGAGAATGATGTACTCTCTAGAGACACCAGCAACAGAAAGAAGAAGTTGTCAAGACTGAGAAGATTTTGCTGAGGCAGTTTCCTCACACTGCTCTAAAACCAATTACTTCCTGTGCTCTACACGCTCATGGAGACTTCCTCTTTGATGCATGGCATAGGGTAAAATAAAGTGCACGGTCTTCATTAAAATGAGTGTTGCTCACTAGCATGATTAAAAAGAAACAAGAAACTCCTATGTGTGCCCTGTCAATGGCATTTATTTTTGCCCCAAACCCGTGCAGATGCCAATGTACAGGTCGTATTTGTAATATTTTTGCTGAACACAGGATAGTTAGAGTACCACATCATTCTGCATATGAGCTCCATGGGGAAAAGAGGCATGTGCAGGCAGAAGTGAATATGGAGAATAGAGTCAGGAAAGAATATGATGTTTCTAAGGGAATGCTTCGTGCCCTTCACACATACATAGAACAGAGAGAGTAATTTGCAACCCAGAATTCAATGATATGTAATTAAAATCAATAGAAAATCGACATTACAAAACCAAAACAAATTAAAGCACAAATTTAATCTAGGTTTCTCATTCTGGCATTTGAAATAGAGGGTTTGCTCTGAAGATATACTGTAAATAGGCTCATATATACTGGGTATGTCTTAAGCAATCTTTTCTTAATGTAGCCCAATTATCATTCCTTACATATGAAAAGGGATGACCTACTATCTTCTTGGTCAATTTGCAGTATAGATTAACCTGGCCTGACTCTGATCACATGCCAGTTTTACACAGATGTCTTTACTGTAACATAGTGGGATTTATTCTTTATTAGCCTCCTAACAAATAACTGAAGAACAGACATCATAACCATGCAAAATCAGGTCCTGTGGACACAATAAGCCTCAGAATTCTGCAGCCTTTCCCTTTTAAATGTTCTGTTTTTTCATAAAGAGATGTTGATTAGGCAAAAGCAGAATAAATCTATCCTATTCTCATATTTTTCTATTTTTGATACGTTAGTTCTTTAGTATCTATATATGCTGCAGGGTGAACAAATTATTTTAAACATTATTAAAGTACATATTTCTTAGCTAAATTTATATTATCATGCCTCTGAATGTGATATTGTCAAACCTCTAACACTGCAGAATGTCCAGGGAAAAGACATGCTGATGATGGTGTTTTTTCCTTCTGGAAACATCATCAGCTCAGGACTTGATTTGACTCAGTTGTACACTGGACAGCTCTTGTTCACATGTGAGACCAAGGGCCTTCCATTTATTTCCTAGTTTATTTTTTGCAGGATCGATGATCTAAAACATTTGAGGCTGATATGGCCTTTACTTACCAGAGACTGGGTTCTCCAGTTGCCTCAGATGATCTTGATAGACAGATAGACTGACTTTGACATTGTCATTACCAATACAACTGATATCCAGTTAAAATCACTGCATTCTTCCAGCCCAACTTTCCATTGCTGTTTGTCCTGGATGCAGTAAAGTCTTGTAGAGCTCTGACCATTTTCAAACTGGTTCATCCCACCCAGAGAACTACTGAAAATTATACCTCGACAGACAGACAGTAAAGGGTTATTAATGTCAGATACAGTGTTTTGTAAATGTGGCATCCTTACCTTTAACCATGTTTGTGCATTATGAGTCACTCAATTGTGGTATTTTATAAATCACCTGGAAAATAAAATAAATAAAATAAAAATAGAGAGTACTTCATGCTAACTCACACAGAAATCATTCCAGAACTGACATTTAGTACCTGCAAATTGCAGGTTTTTATTTCCCACCCCAATCATGTTGGGCAGATTCTTCTGACTGTTCATGCTATGATCTCTTACCTCTTTTGAAACATCTGCTCTTGCCCAGGTCAGAGACAAGACATGGCTTATGTAGGATGATTGCTTATGTATTTCTAAGGCTTTGGCCACAAGCTCACCTCCAGACATGGACAGAAATGGCAGTTATCTGTGGCACCACATTGACAAACCCATGGTCACACATTAAAACTGCTCCTTGCCACTACCTGATGGTCCTACAACAGACACTTGGATATGGAGGATTATGCTGCTGCTGCTGCCACCAAAGAAAAAGCTCAGTTGTGTGATGTTGGAGATACTGCTGGAGGGCAGAGCTCAGCCCTACTCCTCTTTGCCCTCCTCCCTTTCCTATGGTATGCAGGACTGGGCTTCTGCCTTGGCCCCAACCCCTCATTCTTGGGGTGACAACATTCAAGTTTGCTAGCCTTACCGAGGAGCCTTGAGCCAGTTCTGGCTGTCATGCATAGTGTCTGCAACTCATCATTTAGCCCATGGCTGTGAAGCACAAGAGGCTAAGACCTAGGAAGTCCTACAGAGGTACTGGGTGACTTAGGCTATTTCTAGTTATCCTGATATACCTTTGTTCAGGATCTGCACAGAACCACCTCTTTTGAATTCACAACAGCAGGCTTTCCTCTTATCTTAGGGACCAGGTTTGTGCTCCTCACTTATAATCATGGTCATTAAAAAACTCTTCATCTCCAATTCCTAATTACAAAGATTTCACAGTCAAAATCACAGGTTTCCAAAACCACCAAATGTTTAGATCAGTTACATCTCAACATATAATAATCCTCATGCTTTAAAAATACACTTGAGGCTGCCAGAAAAGCACCATGATTTGAATGTTTTATTTACTGTTATAATTTCACCAGGAAAGTCCATTCTGTCTTCAGAGTGACAGCAAGAAACAATTACTGAAAAGGGTACACAGGTCTCTAATTTAGTTTTCAATAGTCGATGAATTAAATGGGAAGTGCTGATCACACTAGGTCACAGAAAAATCATTTTGGTAGACTTCTGCTCCCCTCTGACAAGTAGTACACTAAATAAGGATGGTCCTACACAATGCCTATCCGTGCAAAAGCTTGGTTTCTTATTATTGTTGAACACAGCAGAAATCTGCCTGCTCAGTCTGAGCAACTGTTTCTCAATCAATAATTAAGTAACTTTAAGGTCTAGATCTATACAAAGATATTGATATTTTCACTGAAAATGAATCAATATGAACAGGGTAAAGCATCTGAGTAAGCCTTTTTAGTGGCAGTGTTTTGGCTGTGAGAAGTAAATTAATTGATTAAATGAATGACAAATATTGGACAACCAATGTAAGTCTTTTCACACTTTCACAAACCTTTTAAGCAACTCATTTCAATTATTTTCTTTGTTTCACATCTTTTTTCCAACTTTGTATTTTTTATAGAATTTGCAGGCTTTCCTGTGAGTATGTAAGGCAAGTTATGTCTTTGTTATTTCACATTAATAAGGAGAGTTAGGTGAATTGTGTCAAAGGAAAAGAGCAAGCTGAGACTTATGGAAGGAAGGGAATTTTCTGGGTGATAAACTGGAAGGGATCCTGCTGGAAAGACCACAGTGAGAGAAAAGAGATCTACCAGGAGACTGTAAAGAAAAAACCTACTGAGATATGGGAAATAGTAAGGGAGAGAAAAATATATCCACACCTTTAGTTTGGTGGACAAGAAATAGTTCTGGATAGCTCTTTTCTACCACCTTCTTAAGAAATATATGCCCAGGAAATCCAAAGTAGTTGAAATGGACACAAGGACAAGACTTTCTAGCAGTTCCCATAGAGATGTCTCTATTTACAAAAACCTTGACTTGCTCCCACAAACTTTCTGGGCTCGCAGCACCCTGGCATTTGAGCACCAATACTGACTCAAGTGAAGGCTGTGCTCACACGTGGAACCAGAAGTGGTTAGCTTTCCTAATATCCCTAGCCTTTCTTTTTCCCTTTTTGTTCCCCTTTACCCTTTTCTATGTTTTATTAAAGTTCATAGGTTTTTACCATTAAGCAGTGATTTCTTTTATTGTAAAGAAGCAGGTTAAAGAAACCTAAGCCCTGTACTGGCCCTTTGTGTGTACACAGCTATCAAGTGTCAGCACATGTTCTTGGACCATTACTTTTGTTGCTGGTCATAGAATAATTCTCTGCTGCCTCATAGCTCCTGTAGGTTATTGTTGGGACTTCAATTTTCTGAAAATATTTTTGAGGGGTTTTTTTATTATCATTAAATGGACACACATTCTCATCTGTAAAGGTTGAAACTCTACTTTTCCATCTGTCTCTGCCCTTTTTGGAATTGTATGTCCCCTGTAGTGTGCAGCTCAGAAGTGTTCACTTATGTACTGATAAGAAAAAAAACCAACAAAACAACAAAAAACAAACCAAGAAATGAAAAGAATGAATGTGTTACAGATGGAAAATACTGAACTACAAAAATGACCTCAAAACTGCATGAAGAACTTGCATGATACAGACAGACCCCACTCATAAATAAATATTAATCTGCCTTACACGTAAAATTGAAAATTAATGTTGGAGAGGGCACACAATCCACTTTTCAGTGTAAAAATATTTTCCCCTTTCTGTTTTTAATCAACATTCAGCACTTTGAAATCACATGTCCCATTTTAAGCATTTAAGATGTGAGTGGCTTGGTTATTTTTTAAAAAATCCTATTTAATATTTATGTAACAAAATCTGATAGTTCCTGATGTGTTTCAGTTTTAATCATAATCTAGTATCACAAGTCTAGTAAAAAGTGTGCCTTTGTAGCTGTTCAACAAGGCATAAAAGCCATCTAGCAGAGCAGATAGGTATGGCTTCTCTACCTCCAAAATGGTAAAAAGCACATTGCCTGACACTGATGAAACTTTGATATTTTCAGAGCACAACCTATGAACTAATTAGCCAACATGTACAGCTGCCCAGACCAGCTGGAATATTATTTCATGGACATCCATATCTACAAGAATAGCAGGAAAAAAAGTAAAAATCAAAGCAGAAAGCAGAGGGAGAAAATCTAGATGAAACATGAGATGTTGCTTCTTAATCCTGGGTGGGGGAATTTCATCTTGCATGAGGTCTGTTCCCACCCTATCCATGCATCTACATGGGGCAAGTGTGAGGCCCTTTCGGCCCCCTTCCTAATGCAGAACCTCAGCCTTCAGCTCCAACGCTGAATTCAGAAAGGAGGGGTGTTGAATGCGGGTTAGGTTCCCTTGCATTTTGATTTTCCTAGATCTATCTATGCTCCCTCAGGAATATATGACATTAAGGGATTCTCCACTGTGCAAATGGCATGCTGAAAGCAAGACCGTGTGCTGCCCCTTTGCTCCACCCCCTCGACAGTCCCCAACCCTTTTGGCTGTTGCTGAAGGCCATTGCACATTTGCAAATTCCCACACTGCCAGTTGTCTGGGGAGCACAGAGACTACTTGCTTTTGTTCTCCACAGCTCGGCAAAGTGGTTGAAATTTCTGGGGCAGCCAAAACCATAGGCGCAGTTTACTGAGTACGTGCAACAGTAGTAGGTACCACCAGTAGAAATTGTACTGATGACACATCTTGGTGCCAGCCTGTGACCTGGTTTGAGTCTTGATAAGTAAAAGGTGAAGCTCCTCCAAGCATGTCAGCTCAGCTGAGGAGGCCATCTATGGTGCAAGAAGCCTTTCCAATGTGCTCTGTGTCTGCCTGTATACTGCCCTGGTGGGACAGTCCTGGCGTCCTTACTGAACCCTAAGGGCAGCCTGAGCTCAGAGAGTTTTAACATCCCATCTCTTCCCACAGCAGGGAACAACTGCACCCTCCTGGGGACCTCTGAGTCCTCTTTTGTGTTTGACCCTGGCACTGCAAAGGCAGCTAAAATGCTGGAGGCTGCACAGGAAAATGTGCTGGATGGTGCTCCCACATGAAGTTTGCTCCTAAGCAGGGTGATTTGTGACACATGATAATGGGCAAAGGGCAGTTACATCCCTTTACTCTCACAAATCAGCAAGAAAGAAGGAATATGAGTAGATGTAAAAAACATGTTGAGGGGCATGAAAGAAAAAGTATTGTGCAGGATTCTATCTAGACATCCTTGGACTTACCTCCATGGGAGATTTCTGATCATCTCAGTTATGGCCTTCTCAGCTCTATGCAGATCCTTCTCACTGCCTGTCCCCCATCCTGTGTGTGAACAGTATTAGTGAGGACAAATTAATTATCTGGTCATTCTTGTCTTTCTTTGTGGAGAACAGAAAATAGTATGGTATGAGTGAAAAAACAATTATTATAGTTGTTGCAAAATTGATTAAAACAATGCTTCTTCACTGTACTTCAAACATGGTTATCAGAGTTTTTAAACAGCTTTTGCCATTAGTCAAATGAAATACTGTGCAGTAATCTTTTAACTCTCTTGTGCCAGATTATCAGTTATTTCCAACAAGTGTGAAAATCTCCATCACTGGCAAAAATGAATAGTGTTTTCTTTGTCAAACTTGCATCAACACGCCCATCAAGCTGAGCTGGAAAAGACTCTTTAACAGTACAGGATAGGTGCTGTTGCTTATGATTGCAAATGCATCTGAATCTAAATTTTGCAGCTATAGTGATCTCTCTCTCTCTTTCTATATATATATATATCTCTGCAAAAAGTTTTTATTTTTAGCCAGATTTTTAGAATAGTTTGTCACATTACAATCTACTCTAAATAAAATCTCGTAGTATAATATTTTATTCTGAATTCTGTTAGTTATTAAGTCTGATTCTCCCAGACAGTACTTCTATTTCATTTGATAATCATGCATCATTATATTTTTTTCTATCTACTCTCATTTATGTGGTTTTCAAAAAACTCAAGCAATTACAGTTGTATAATAAAGGCTAGAATACAACAAGTAGAGTTCATCCTGTTTGGGGAAAGTAAGGTTGATTAGTTTATCTCTTCGGGTGACTTTGGGCCTCACCCTGTGACAAGAACAAATTTCCTCCATAATTTGTAAATATGCAATGAGACACTGATACAAAGTCCTGACACATTAATAATTTCAGGAAGTATTTGGGAGAACTACAGTGACCATTCACTTACAGTTTTCCACTTTGTAACAATGTGGACTCATTCCTGTATAGGTTGTAGCTGTTGCTTCAGATGTGGGAAGAGTATTTTAGAAAGATAATTCTGCCTATAAATGAGAAAGTTCAGATTTCAGTAAGATCCCTTACAGGGGCTGGTGTTAATCCTTGCTACAAAAATGTGCTTATTTTCAGTAGTCTGTAACGTGTGAAAGAAATGTGACATTAAAATGTCTCATGTATAGAGATACATCAAAATCTGTCCAGTTCATTTCTGTCTAACCTAAAGAAATGGACAAGCTAATACATCACATAAATTTCACTGATGAATGTCAGGACTCTGATACTATACAAACCCATAGAAAGCACTGTAAACAACATCAATCGTTCTAAAAGCAAGGCTAAGACAAAAATATTATTACCATATCCAAGGATGGAGACAATATGTGTGCTTAATAACAGAGAAGAGCCATCCCAACCCAATTTTAGTGGGGAATCAAAACTCTTATAAACACCTTTTTTTCTAGGGTCCCTAAAGGAAATATATTCATCATTTATACACCCAACTAGTATTTGGCAAGAGAGAGTGTGTTTGCAATCTGGAGAAAAAGGAAGACAGTTTGGGATGACAGCTGACCTGAGAGGGAGCTGCACATGAGCAGTGAGCAGTGCTCCCAGGGCTTGGGGTGGTGAGCAGAACTCATTCTCAGAGTTGCATTCCAGTGCTGCTGCAGGAACACCTCAGCCCTACCCAGGGCGAAGCCCTCACCTCACAGCAGGGGAAAACTTCACATTCTCCAGTGGAGCTCTGATTTTGTCTCATGGCCCTTGTTTATCCCAATAAATAAAATGACTGTTCAGAACACCCAGCAAGGCCTCATTTCTGTTTAGTTATTGAAGAAGTACCAAACAAATCTGAATGGGCAGAGAGACTGTTCCTGCAATCATAGGTGGTTCTGAATACTTCATAGACTATTCATAGACTCCAGATGTTCTCAGATACTTCACTTTGCTTTCCCATCCATGTGGGGTCCAGTTTTGATCTTTTTTGGAGTGAATGGCAAAACTTTTACTATATTTTTACAAAGTGGAATTAGTGTGCAGCTTTTAGCCCAAGCTGTCTGTAACAAAACTTCTACTAAACCTCTACACCTGCAAACAGGGAATTCTACTTTTCAAATTTATTAAATTCAGCTCCGAGTTTGTGGCACAGATTTGAGATTAACATGCTGTCTGATTTCTCTTAACATGACTACATCCATGAAGCGTGTATGTGCGTCTGTGTGTCCCTTCTTGTACCCGTTTCTATTGCATTTCACGTTTCCGTCAATATAGCCTCCAATATTTGAATCCACTGATAGAACAGATGCAGTAATTGCAAACAGCTGTAAAGTATTACTCATCTTGCTAATCAAAATGACTTTCTGCTAAATAAACCATGAAAAAAGCTTTTCCACCATCAGTGAAGTGGAGTGGAAATGATACAGACTGTAGAGAGTCCACCATGGAAGTAAAATCAACAGATCAAGTTTTCCTACAACAATGATTCTACGTGCCAATGCACATTTCCAAAATTGTTATAGAAATTTCTCTATGTTTAGAAAAATGATTTTGTGTAACAACACAAATGTTCCTTCAGGTATTTCACATGATACCTCCAGATAAAGAGAGCCTTGAAGAACTGCTTTATGCTTTCTCAAGATTCATAATCCAAAGGGAGATAATTGCCCCATATGCTTTTGCTAGCTGTGCATTACACACTATACTATTTTTTTTTTTAACTCAGAGTAGTATGTATCCATGCCAAATGCGATGACTGCTTCTTGGCTTATGGGAAGCATGTAAGAGGCTGGTGAATCTCCAAAAAAAATGTTTGAGGAAAGAAAAATCACTCCTAAGTAAAACTCATGGCCAATAACTTCAGTCTTTCATTAGTCTGGCCCCTAATGAGAAAACTCCTTTTCTAGCTCATTGTGCTTCAGTTATCCTATTTTCTAAGTCATATTCTTTAATTCTTAAAAATGCTATTAGAAAAGATATAATCTTTGGTTATACTCTTCCTCTATTCCCTTATGCCACTTAAGCACTTATTGCTGTGGGCCACTCCAGTATAAAACACTCCAGAGAAAACAACTTAGCCCTGAGTTATTTCTCTCACTTCTTTGGGTCACACTGAATTAGGAAGTAAGCAATCTTCTCCCACAGCATTCTGGTACCATAAATGATTTGCTGGGACCCTCAGCTCTTTTGCTATGAAATGTAACTAGAAGTTAAAAGGCATATAAATAACAGATATGCTAATTTTGTTGAGCATGATGAACTTACTACTACCAAGTTTATATATCTGCAGAGATGGGTAGAAGAGGGAAGAGTAAATGAGATACATATCTGGTTATAGCACGGGAATAGAAAGAGTAAATCTGCTTCCTCTCTGAAACACTTTGTGTTCTCCAGCACTGGATGCAGTCTGTACCAAAGGACTCAGCAAGTTCTCTAGATCAGTTGCTTTTCTGCCCCAGTTTTTGCTCTGTTTTTCCTTCCCCAGGTCTTTTATCTTTGCCTTTACTCTTTTCTACTGTCACAGCCATCTATCCACACATGGTGCTGTGGTTGCAGCAGCATGTTTTAGTCACACCCAAGACACCCCAGGAGAAGCACTGCAGAACTTCAAACCACAGCATTGCTGCCACAGGCAAAAGAGACCACAACAGAAGAGACAAAGGTCACTGTCTAGGGTAAAATAATCTACAGGGTGACATAATCCTCTCTATTAAAAGGGTCACTGTAAGAATATGATAATGTTATTTCTCCCATGATAATTCCTCTTCTTAAAGTTGAGAGATAACGTTAGAACAACTGCTTAGAAATTCTTCAACAACTCAATCTGTGATTCATTCATTTCTCTCTCTTGCTCTGTCCACTTTCCAGACAGTTCTTTGATTTTTGAGCAAGGAATAAAAATGGATAAAGGGGCACCATTTTACCAGAAGCCACATCCTTCTGATACAGCACATAATGTATGGAGGACATTGAGGTATATCAGCACCAATGAATGAGGCTCAGACACCTTCACATCTCCAACTCCCCTCAAACTCTTGGTAGCAGCATGCATAGGTTTCACTTACACATAGACATTTCCATGCTACTTGCGGCTTCACCATTTGCAGGTTTCACAGCTACTGAGTGTGTTTTCCCACAATCACTAATGGTGGTAGCAACAGTAAGCCTATTTTACAAACAAACAGAAGGCTACAAAGACCTTTCTGGGTGAGTGAATTGCTCTCCATTGCAGTCATCATACGATCCCTCTCAAAAAACTAAAGCTGCACCTTAATAACTGTGCTTGCCCTCACTATCCCGACTGGAGGCTGTTCCAGAGCCAACAGTACTGCTCAGACAGATGCACCCTTCCCATTCCAAGCCTAAATTTATTCATGCTTTATTTAGTCTAAGGCAACAAGGTTTAAAATTATATGGCCCATTTTTGTAGGCAACAATGCAGCAGAGCCAGGCCTAGATGCCAGACTCTCAAGATGCAGCAGGTTTCAGAGCTTTTTATCATCTGCCCTCATGTAGTTTTTCAAGAAAGTCATGCACAACTCTTAAAATGTCAGTGCATGCTTTCTAAGTCAGTGTAGAGCAGTATAGGGAAGAGAATTTCTTTTTTCCAATTTATCTCTATCTGTGACTCTCAGGCACTGTAGCCCTTTTCTTTTCCCTGCTCATTAAATTATACATCTTTCACTCTGCAGCCTCTAAGCAGCCTGCCATTGCTGTGAAAAAATTTTGCAAACTCCATTTCTCACACCTTACAGCTCCTTTTATGGTAATAGTCCCACCACAGGCCTCTGTTCCAAATCCAGCAATTTCTTCTCCAGTATCTGAGTTTGCGCTTCTCCTACTAGAAGTTTTCAAGATGTAACATCCACCTTAAAGTGTGAGAACTGAATGAACAAGCTCAGACCTTCATGGAGAAGTGTAAGACGGTACTCCCAAGAGAGGCTGAAGAGGAGAAATGGAGCTTGTTCCTGAGACAGAACTGGGGAGCAGCAAAAGGAAAGGAATTTCTGGGAAAATATTTCCTTTGGGGAAAAAAATTAAGCTATAACACATTTCAAAGTGCTTTTGTTTCCTCTTACCGACAGCCCAAGACAGACTACAAGAAATACAGGAACAGTCAGAATAAGACTGCACTGGTCCTCACGTAGGAATAGCTCCCTCAGTGGGGAAGAAAACTTGAGAACATTCCTGAACAGGAAGTGAACCCTACACATTGCCAGCATGGCACCCAGGAAAAAAAACAGATTACACAATATGCCTTTCACAGTCCATTAGCAATATTTGTGCTCATTACCAGTGAGATGTGTTTAATGTAAAAGAGCCACTTGGGTAAGAAGGGCACTTGAGGTATTTAAGAATGTATTTACATTTTATAGAGCCATTGATACCCTGATGTCTAAGGAACCCATATTAAAAGTGTGCTCAGGGTATTTTCCCTATCAATAGATATGAAAATGGTTAACCTGCACTTGGTCTGCTAGCTGCCTGCCATGGCTGTGAGCTGTTAGCAAGCAGTAAGAAGTAGACAAAAGAATATGCCAGACAAGAAACCAGTCTTCCAATCTATTTCTCTTTTCTGGGTAAGTTTCCATTTACGATCTTATATACTGTCTTATTTTTATGAATGAAAAATAGAATCCAAAAAATGGCAAGAGTCTCAAAATTGTGATGGTAAGGAATAAAAAGAGCTCTTGATTTAAATGCACTTTTTACTAAAAAAATTAACTTGGAGTGATCTTTCATTCATTCCGTTCTAGAAAATTTTCCTATCCTTCTGAAATCATCCTCAAGTACAAAATGGATCCAATATTATGTGTCCATTTATTTAAGTTCTGCCTATACCTATTCCTATTGTTGTCCCAGAGTGATTCGGCTAGATACAAGCCCAGGAACAATAAACAGCAATCTAAACTTATCACAAAATCACCTTAAGAAATGCAGAAAGTAACAGGAATTAATCAGCTGAACAGGCAGTCTTCCATTGCATCCCTTGTTATTTAGACAAGTGCAGCTAATATACATAATGTATCCATCAATAATTAAGTAAAATAAATTACAGGCCAACAAAGTCCACATTAAACAAGGCAGGCCTCTCTGAAAGCCATGCGGGACTTACTATGTGAAGATCAGAGTAAAAAATGAAAGAGCATGGCTCACATGATCTGTCTGTTGCTCTAATTTTTAAAGATGATAACCTAAAGATTGTAGAGAGTCTTGCCTAAAGAGAGCTGGACCATGCTAGAGCTGAACTGACTCAAAAAACAGTACGAAAATGAAAAATGAGCAAGAAATGAGCATGTACATTTTGCATCATGCTCATACGGTAACTCTTATTGTCACAATTCACAAACCCATCAGAAAGAAGAAACTCCACCTAGAACTGTAAATTCTGGTCAGCTCAATTATTTCACACTTTGCAGCCCAACTTAAGTTATTCAGAGCAGAGCAAGGCTGATCCCTGATGCATCCTTCCATATTGCTGGACAGGGTGAAAATAGTAAATCGGTCACTGGGAAACACCATATGTTTCCTGGATAAGGAACAGTATATTTCATATTCTTCTCTCATAGCTGCCTCTTGATGGCAGTAAATGGTTTTACCATAGCTGTCATACCTCAGCAGAGAAGTCCTGCAAGCAAATGAGAGTTTACCTCCACTCACTTCCATGTCACCTACAAGCCTTTCTTCCATGGCGGCTGATGTCCCACACCTTCCTGGCTCACAAGCAGCAACAAACAGCTCTATGACTTGTCATTTTTAAAAATCTTACTGAGAGCCTTTTGCTGAAAATCATCAGGCTAATTTGACCTAGCCCTACCGGCAAGTCAATAGTTTGGAAATTATTCTGTTTTCCCCAGATAATTGCACTGGATCCCAGGAGTGGAGATATGGCATTTCCAGTGCATCAGAGTGCCCTTCAGGAGAATCACATCAGGTTTTGATGTTGCTGACTGTCTGCTTCCCCCCTAAGCACTTGACATTCTTAAAAATAAAATAAAATAAAATAATAAAATA
>NW_010289458.1:0-8333 GCF_000700745.2 Antrostomus carolinensis
GGTTTAATTCTAGCATCTTGTTTATGATGATGTTTCTGCTGCCTCTTTTTCCATCACCATTCCGGTCACACTTCCCTTTTCCAAGGCAGACCCATTTTTCACACTTCCCCCCTCCTCAAATTCACTAAAAAAATAAAAACATTGGGAAGATGTTTTTTTTCAAGCTAGAAATCACACAGCTTCACAGGTGGGAAAGGGGTTTCCAGTGTCCTCAGCCTGGCTGCCCTCTTGGAGTGGGACCATCAGCAGCAATGGGTTGAGGCCACCCAACTCTGTCTCTCCAAGGGCTGGAACCCTCCTGGGGTGGAGACACCCCCCAGCTTGGGTACCAAACCCAATGGTTTTGAATCCAGCTGAACAAAACACTTTATTCAATTAACAAATTGACTTTTTGTCAATGCACTGGACTTTTTGAGGTTCGTGGTTGTGCAACCCTGAGCTTGACCCACTGGACTAATGCAGGGCAGACTCAGTTTTGAGGAGGGAAGGGTTGATGGTGACTACTCTGACCCCCAAAACTTTCCGAGCTGCAAAAGCTTGTGGAAAACTAAACCTCACATGGATTGTTTCAGCTCATAAAATACAGTTAAATGACCAAAATACACCATAAAGGTCACGCTGGATGTCAGCGTGGATGGGTGTGGTGGTTTCACTCCTTTGGCTGTAGCCAAACACAGTCGCTCTCTCATTCTCCCCCACCCAGGGATTAAGGGAGAGAATTGGAAGGAAAAGAAGGAGAGAATTGGATAAGGGCAAGGACACTCATGGGTTGAAATAAAAACAATTCACTAATTAAAATAAAATGATAATGATGATAACAGTAATAACAGAATATACAGACGAGTGATGCCCAGTGCAGCTGCTCAGCACCCGCTGGCCGATGCCCAGCCTGTCCCAGCCAGCGACCCCGGAGCACAGACAGTCCCCAAACCCAACCCGCAATCCCGGGAGAGCCAGAGCCCGAGCCATCCCCGAGAGAATCCCCAGCTTCCCGCTCAGCCCTGGGCAATGTCCTGCCCGTGGGGGACAGGAGATGGAATATCCCATTGGCAGAGCCAAATGCCAATTAGGGGTTTGCTAATTACTGCGCTTCCCCCCTCCCAGCCCTTTGCACTTGCAAACTGGCAAAACACGGGGACCTTGGACTTCCAGCAGCGACTGAAAACATCAGCACCTGCTCAACATTCTTCTGCTAACAAATCCCAACTGAACCTAAACCACAGCTCTTCTGGCTGCTGAGAGAAAATTAACCCTGTCCTAGTGGAACCAGGGCAATGGTAGACTCATGTCAGGTGGCTTTACTGAGAGTGCGATGGACTCCCCCAGGCCTGAAGCCTGGCAGATGTAGTCCTACAAGGACCGTCCTAGTCTCTTCACTGAAGAGATGCAAAAGTCCAGATCTGATGATTTAAGGTCAATTCAGAGGATGTGTTTGGACTAAGATCTCCTGTGCCTGCAGTCTGCTCTTCCTGCACCCTTCTTCTTTAACCTCTACCATGGTTGACCTCTGAATTGCCATCGGATGCTTGGGCAGCCCTGAAGAAGCAGGAACCACCCAAAGTGTTGGGCCCTTAGGGTCTCCAGTGGCTGTTGGTGGAGCTTTTTGAGGGTACTGGGAAATATCTTCTGGGACAAGAGGAAAGTCAATGTTTCCTTTCTTTTCCTTGCCACAAGGGAACAGCCCACCTTGCACAGCACAAGCACACCTGCACATCACAGAGTCGTGTGCCTGTCACTGTCACCAGCACACACACAGATGATCCCAAATGTGTGTGCTGCCAGCTCCAGGTTGTCTCCTCCAGTTCCATAGCTCCTTCTCTTCATGGTCCCAGTATGCCAGACTGCAGAGGTGAGTGGGTCCCAAGGAGCAGGGGTTGCTGGTTCCAGCTCTGCCTCCCTGCTGCCTGCCTTCCCCCTACGTTTGTGCCTCAATGCTTGCTTCCTCTTGCATTTGCATATCATGCATATTCATGAAAGATGTGACTAATTGAATATTCACATACACAGTCATTGAACTTGCAATTAATCTGAAACTCAGAGTACTTCTTGCATCCTCCCAGCCTGCGAGGAGTCACGAGCTGGCTCTGGCTGCCGGAGGATGCTCGGCGTGTTGACTGGGAGAAGAGAGGTACCAGCACCCACATTCCCAGTCACTGACCCATTTTTCCCAGATCCACACTGGTTTGCAAGAAAGAGCAGGATGAGAATTGTGAGCTACCCTTCCTGGAGCACATAAAAACAGCAGCAAAACTTCTCAGCACTGTAGGGTGCGAGAGCTTCACCTCCAAGTGGAGCTGATCTTACAGCAGAACTGTCCCCTGTCTGTCACCAGCTCCTGGCTTTGGGTTCTGCAGAGAGCCCAGTTGTACTGGGTCTGGTTGAGATGGAGTTAATTTTCCCCACAGCAGCCCTCAGAGTGCTGGGTTTTGCTAGAAAGATGTTGGTAACACCCCAGTGGTTTGGTTCCTGCTCCCACAGCACCAAGGCTGGCTCTCCAACATTTCCCCCCCACAGTAGGCTAGGGGAGGGGAAGGCCTTGGGAGGGGACAGAGCCAGGACAGGTGACTCAAAGTGACCAGAGGGATATTCCAGACCATACAACATCTGCTCAGAAATAAAAGCAAGGAGAACAGAGGGAAATGGGGGGGGCATTTGTTATTTATGTTTGTCCTCCGGGGTAACCGCTACACGTACAAAGCCCTGCTCCCCAGGAAGTGGCAAGACATCACCTGCTGATGGGAAGCAGAGAATAAATATTTTGTTCTTCTCTTGCTTCCATGTTTGGCTTTTACTTTGCTTTATTTCTGTTAGAATCATAGAATCCCAGACTGGTTTGGGTTGGAAGGGACCTTGAAGCTCATCCAGTTCCAACCCCCCTGCCAGCAGCAGGGACACCTTCCACTAGATCAGGTTGCTCAAAGCTTCATCCAACCTGGCCACAAACACTTCCAGGGAGGAGCAGCCACAGCTTCCTTGGGCATCCAAGGAAGATAAAGTGCCTTTATCTCGACCCACGAGTTCTTTTCTTATTTTCTCAAAACCATTTCTCAAGCCGTTCTCTGATTTTATGATTCTCCCCTCCCCACCCACCTGAGGAGCAGGGGGGTGATAGAGCAGCTTGGTGGGCACCTGGTGTCCAGCCAACGTTAACCCACCACAGAGGTGTTGGGGGTCTGCTGGGGGGCTCCTCCAGCTGCCCCAGCCCAATCTCTTTGCACCCTTAGCTCCTGCTCCGGGGGTGCCTGAGAGGGAAGGGATGGGCTGGGGTACTCACGTGGAGCCCTCTCCTCACTCCTGAGTGCTCCCACCCACGCTACCTCCTTGAGAGCTGCTTCTCACAGCGTCACTCTGCAGCTCCCACAGCTCCTGCAAACTTCCTCTCATGTCTCCATGTACGAACAACGTGTCAGGAGCTTCAAACCACACCGAGTCTGACAATCCACCCCTGGAAATGCCAGCTTCAAATCGCTGAGCCTGGCAGAATCAGAGCAGAGATGGGGTGGGGTTTGTGGGGCTGGTGCAGAGGTCTCCAAAATGCATGACAGGATGGCACTGTCGGCTCCCTGGGATCTCAAAGCCCAGCCCAGCTGGTCCTGTCACCCAACACTGGTCCCTGGCCATGCAGTGGGTGTCATGCTGGGTGGCACACATGCAGCTCCAGACCTCCATATCCATCCCAGCTCCAGGACAGAGCGATACAAGTGGCTCCTGTGTGAATATAACACCCAGAGCTGTTTCTCTGGCTGGGGTCTTAGTAGTGGCCAACAAAAGCTGTGGGTCACGTTGCTTGAATCTATTTGCTCTGGCTAAGACATGATCTGATGTACTGGCTGTGCTGGGTATCCCAGAGAGGAAAAAAAATGTTAAAACCATCAAAAGTGTATGTTCAAACTCTCTCAGTGACTCCCCCAGCTTGTTTTCGGCAGAAATTGAGACATTTAGGGCTATTACAGCAGAGTTGGTGGGGATTTAAGGCAATAAAGTTGTTTTCTTCCTCTCTCACTCACTTAAAATCACTCAGGGAGCTGGTAGGTTTTATAAGAGCGTCTATACAGGAGATCTTCTTGGTATTGTGGGAAGAAAGACTTCCAAACACAGCACAGTATTTGTCCCCTGGAACTGGGCACAATGGGTCACAACACAAATCACTCGTGTGTGGGTGTGGATACAAATCCCTTCCTGTTCCCCGTTCTGGCTGGTGACTACCACTCCTCAAAAGTCCTCAGTCATCTCCAGGGCAGCAACAAGAGGGGTTAACTCCCCATCTCCCTCCTGGAATTTGGATGGAGATATACCCCAAACCTCAGGGAAGGGTTGGGTGGTGGTTCCTCACTCTCCCTGCAGAACTCAAGTGGCTCTGGGGTACCAGACAGGCTGTAGTAGAAAGTTCTGGCAGTCAATTTAATGGCATTTTGGAGATGTCCATCCATCCCTCCTGGTGCTTATGGCCTGAAGCCAGCAAAAGGTAACGTCCAGCCCAACTCACTGGGGCTGTGTTGGCATACTGGGCTGTGGGGAAGAGATCACAGCTGGTTGCTGTGGGAGAAGTAGGCAGCTGAGGACATAGCATCTTAACCAGCCCTCTCTGGAGCTTCTTCACTGAGCCTTGTACAGAGGCTGCAAGTACTTTGGTCACTCCACAACCTTCAAGCAATGACGGATGTAGTAACAGCAGAGCATGGAGATGAACCACCAGCATCCTGGTGGACTCCACAGCCCTCCTTTGTCCAGCAACGGGCTGATACAGCCAGTCTGTAAGGCAGTGAAATCCCTACTCCAGCAACCTCTGAAAACCCAAATGGGGGGGACTTGGGGCCTCATCTACAGGTGGAAAAGCTGAGCTCGGGGACATGTCCCACAGAAGCTGTAAGCAGCTTCATCCAGCACCCTGGCAGGGTACAAACCACTCTTAATGGTCTTTTCTGCTGGTGTTACTGGATCCAGTGTGATTGCTGAGTGCTCTGCTGAGCTCTCTTGAAGAGATGGATGCAAATAAATCTGCTCTGAGAGAAGGATGATGGGCAGGAGGTTCAGGACTGGGTTTTCTTCCTCTTTGTTGTAGGAACATCTGGCTCCAGCTGCAGGATGCTCTGATCTGCTCCACATTTCCTCCTTACATTGCTCAGATGCTGCTGATGGCAGCTCAGAACATCTTCCTGGGTGAATACGTTGTCTTCTCACTCCTTTCTTGCAGGTTCTGTCCATGTTGCACCCAAGGGTTGGTGGATGTGAGGTAACTCCCTGGGAACCCTCTGTAAATACCAGCGAGGGGTTAGGAGTAAATGGCACAAATATCAGCGATTAGGTTGCTCCCAGGAGATGGGCAGAGCAGCCCTGAGCCCTGAGCAAGGTCAAGCCTTGGTGTAGAGGACAGGAGTGCAGCAGCTTGATTCCCACTCCCTGGAGCAGGAGCAGCACACCCTGGGCAGCTCTACCCAGAGGAAAGCCTTGTTGATACAATCACAGAATCAGAGTGGTTGGAGAAGACCTTTAAGATCATTGAGGCCAACCATAAACCCAACACCACCAATTCCACCTCTAAACCATGTCCCTCAGCACCTTGTCTGCTTGTCTGTTAAATCCCACCAGGTGACAAGGAACAGCAGCAGTGCCACAGCCATGGTGACATTCACATCCTGATGTGGTCCTACATCCCTCACAATACTCTGGAAAGAAATTTGCAAGTGGTATTTGCCTGGATTTATGGTCACACACAAGTGCCCAGGCTCTTTGCAAACTGTGTGTTTCCACCACAACCCCCTGATGATGACAGCACAAGTCCCAACCTTCCCTTGTTATTCAGAGGTGTGGGGAAGAGGAGAAGAGGCTCATGGACACAACAAACCCAGATCTGGTCAGGATGAGGACTTGGGGTGCCTGCATCCCACTCCTGAAGCTGATGCTATCCAGAGGATCCCCAGCCCACCTCAGTTCAGGTTGTGTCCAGCACTTGATGCTTCAGAAGCATTGACCTACCCCTTGTCCAAACTGGTCCCAGTAGGAAGCACCCAGAGGGGTGCATTGCATCCAACATCCAGCTGTACAAGGTCGGAAGCACAAACCAAGTCCTCTGTGACCTCTGTGTTTGTTCCTTGTCCATCCCACCCAGTGATATGGTGGGGGAGCACCTGATCCCCACTAAAAGAGTCTGTTTGCTGCCAGCCAGCCCCCAGAGTGGCCTGGTCCCATATGGACAACGTCAGCCCAGGTAAGATTTCATCAGAGCCAAAGTAAATTCAGTTTACAGAATGCTAACGCTGCTTTTGCACGTGTTTCCTGATTCTTTCAGGCCCACTGTGGTTTATAAATAAATATTTAGTAGTCATTTTATTCCTTCTCTGGTGCCAGGGTGCACAGAATAAATCACTGCCGCTCAGTGACAAAGGCTCCAGGAGCCAAACTTTAGCCTGGCCTGAGATTTATCTCCTTTTAAAAACAAAGATTCTGACAAAAAGACAGATTTCCTGGCACAACCCACCTCTGTTTAATTAAAGAGATGATTCATGTTTTCAATCACAATTTAATGCCGGGCTCTTTACAGTCAGCAGTAAAGCAGGAGGCTGCAGGTCTGCCAGGCCCTTGAAAACACGCCCATCTTGGTTCCTTCAGGTGAAGGCACCATCAAAACCATCTTGGGGTGCCAAGAGGCTCAACTGGACCTCAGCACCTGCAGACCTTCACCAGAGCCTCCCTTAAGCCTTTCCCAGTAAATCTGGTGCATAGGAGAGACAGACCCACTGTGCCCCAGTGACACTGTCTGCTCCAGTATGGAAATCTCTCCCTTCCCCAGTCCAGCCAACACACTTCAGTCCTGGGCTGCTCCATCAAGAGCTTTGCTCTCCAAGCTCCACACTCTGGCTGCCAGCATCCCCATAGCCAGTGGCAAGAGGCCGTGCCATGGGCCACTGCCATCCTATGGGGCTCAACAGGCTCCAACACTGGTGTTCTCCCAACTGGGACCAGCTTTAGCAGCACCCTGAGGATGGGAAGGCCAAGGTAGAGTGGTCTGATCATCCCCAGGTTGAGCAGATGCTGCTGAAAAAGCTCCACCAAGTTTCCACAGCTCTTGAGGGGATCATTGCAGTGGAGCTGGGTGTCTCCTGGAGACCAGCACTGGAATGCAAAGCTTTGGCCTTAATTCTGCTCTGAAGTGGGTGAAAAAGGTCCTTGCAAAGGGGAGCAACGTCATGATGAGGCAACGTCATGCTGAGAAACAGGGGCACACCATGGTGGAGCAGATCATGTTCCTGGCACCCTGACCTGGGTTCAGCCACTGCAGGACCAGTGCACAACCCAGTCAGGACAAGGATCCAACCCAGTATCTTTCCCTTTTCCCCCCTTGCTCAACTGGGCACCTCACTGGAGGAGTGAGAGCAAGCCTGGTGAGGAGGTTACACCAGCTCCTGGCCATCACAGGTGGCTACCAGCCACATTTACTAGCCACCACTGTCTAGACAGTTGCCAAGACTCTGCACTCCCTGCCATCTCATCCCAGGCATCAATTCAGAAATCAAACAGACGTGGCAAAGCCCCATAAAATTAATTAGCTCTCACTTTATAAATTAAGCATCTGAAATGGGTGTTTCATGGAGATTTAATTAAAAGTCTGTAAGTTCGACTGGAAGGAACGGCTGGAGCTGAGCTGGAGGGGATGGGGTGTGGGTGGGACATCTGACACTGGTTATGGAGTGACAATTAATGGGCCAAAACACTCCACGCTGAACAAACCCTGACCAAAGGCAGCCTTCACCCAGGGAGACGTGTGCTGTCACACCATGTCCTTCTCCTTGTGCTCTGCCAGCAGGTCCCCTCCAGCTTAGCCCTGGGCTCCACGTGGCCACAGCAGCATCCCAGACTGCAGCAGGCTAATGTTCATGGTCCCAGCACACCACACAAGCTTGATGCTAATGAAGAGGAAGAACTGGAGAAGGAAAAGAAGGTTATTTCCACCCTTGAAGAAGCCTAAGGTTGCTTAGCAGTGTTTCCAAGCAACACCCCTTTCTGATTATAGAGTTGACTTCTGCCCTTCTCCATCACTCCTGCTTCTAGATCCTCAGGATACTAGGAGCAAACACCAACAGAAACACACTGCAGGAAAAAAACCAACCCCATCTTCATGTCCCAACCAGGCTCACGTCTCCCCAGGTACCCCCCACCAAACACTCACAGATGTCCTAAGGATTGGGATGCCAAAGAATTTCCTTCTACTGGAGAATGGGTCTTAAAATCCAGCAGCTCTGAAGCCTGAGAACAAAGATTCCCTCTCTGAACCTCCCCAGCTCTACCACCTTCGCTGTAGCTTGGGCAGTCCCTGGGGAAAAGCAGGTTCCCTA
>NW_010289458.1:8551-10489 GCF_000700745.2 Antrostomus carolinensis
CAGATCTTTATAGACATTGATCAGATCCCCTCTCAGGCTGCTCTTCTCCAGGCTGAACAGTCCCAGCTCTCAGCCTCTCCTCACACAGAAGATGCTCCAGCCCCTCATAATCTTTGTGGCCTCTGCTGGACTCTCTTCAAAGATCCCTGTCCCTCTTCTCCAGGCTGAACAAACCAAGTGCCTTCACCCTCTCCTCACGCCCTTCCCCTCTAAACCCTTCCCCAATGTTGTGTCCCTCCTCTGGACACTCTCCAGGAGCTTTAGATCCTTTTTATCCTGTTGGTGCCCAAAACTTCACCCAGAACTCTATGCACAATCTTCTCCTTCAGGCCATCACCATCAGTGATCATCAGGGCAGAGACTGGAATTGAAGGCAGGACAATACTCTACCCTTCATCAGACCTTATTCCTTATCAGCAACTCCCAACTTGGTCTCCCTTCTTCAACCAGTCCCCCTGGTCATCAGCCTTGGTTTCCTTACCTGCCTTTGGAGTTGTTTGAGGCACATTTTTAACAAAGTTCTGCTATATTATTATTTTTTACCAGTCTTTTACGTCCCTGAGGAACGGGCAGACCCAGCCTGGCTGCCAGAGCATGGGGAAGACGAGTGACAAAGACCACGGGTCCTCAGCTTTCTGAGGAGCAGTTCCCAGCTCTTTGAACAGTGTTCCCAGCACGTTCTGGTGTTACTGGGTTTATTTTGCATTGGAAATTTGAATTCTCAGAGTGCTACCCATGTGCTGGTACCCCAATTGCTTCATCACCATTTTTTTAGGGGGGTGGGATTTGTGAATCCTGCACAACCATAGCCAGATGGGACCACACCAGTTCTCCCACCTTCCCTCAACCACTCATGCATCTGGTTCCCACGTGAGATGTTAAAGGTGACATTGTCTCCAGCTTTCTCTAACCCCCTCAGACATGCACTCAGTTCATAAGAGCCCATTAATTTGTGAGACATCCCCAGAGGAATTCTACCAAAGCATCTACCCCAAGTCCAAGTGGGATCAGAAATCCTGGTGGGACCATGAGTGTCTTTGCAAAGCTGTAGTGGCAGCAGCCTCCTGTGGCTCAAACAGCTCCTTGCTCCTGGATTTCCTCCTCCACCATCTCCCTGGGGTTGTCTTCGTGACCTCAAAAATATGGAAACAAGGTGGCCCTGACTCCCAGGAGGACCAACCCTGGCCATGCTGCCCCAGATCCTCCTAGTCCTTGTGGTTTGCTAGGTTTCCTCCTGCCTCATAGTCTCACCTCAGTGCCAGGCAAGATCATGGAGCAGACACTGCTGGAAACTCTGCTGAGGCACATGGAGAATGAGAAGGTGATTGGTGACACCAACATGGCTTAACCAAGGGCAAGTCATGCCTGACCAATCTGGTGGCCTTTTATGATGGGGTTACAACATTGGTGGAGAAGGTAAAGCATCTGATGTCATCTACCTGGACTTGTGCAGGGTGTTTGACACCGTCCCACATGACATCCTTGTCTCTAAATAGGAAACATGTGGGTTTGATGGATGGACCACTCGGTGGATAAGGAACTGGTTGGATGGTGGCACTCAAAGAGTTGTGGTCAACAGCTTAATATTCAAGCAGAAACCAGTGGCGAGTGGTGTCCCTCAAGGGGCGGGGTTGGGACCGGTGCTGTTCAACATCTTTGTCAGTGACATGGACAGTGGGAGTGAGTGCACCCTCAGTGAGTTTGCCGATGAGCCAGAGCCCGAGCTATTCCCGAGAGAATCCCCAGCTTCCCGCTCAGCCCTGGGCAATGTCCTGCCCATGGGGGACAGGAGATGGAATATCCCATTGGCAGAGCCAAATGCCAATTAGGGGTTTGCTAATTACTGCGCTTCCCCCCCCCAGTCCTTTGCACTTGCAAACTGGCAAAACACGGGGACCTTGGCCTTCCAGCAGCAACTGCAAACATCAGCACCTGCTC
>NW_010289458.1:10559-12747 GCF_000700745.2 Antrostomus carolinensis
CCCCTGTCCTAGTGGCTCCCCGAGCCTCTGCCCCTCTGCTTGTCCCCTGCTGCTGGGGACAGTGGTGGCTCAGGCCTGGGGACTTGCTGCCATCCAGTGGCTGCTGCAGTCAGTGATGAGGAGCAGCTCCCAGCTGCCCCAGCATGAAAATCACCCGCGGACCTGTCTGTGTGTTTGCACACTGATGGGTGTAGAAGAGGAATGAGGACGGATAGTGGGGGGCACAAGCTCATCAATTCTGTATAAATGTGGGAAGTTTTGTCAACTGAGGGGGCTAAATTTATGGTTTCATGCAATTGAGTTGTATTTAATGAAAACCTTCTCTATCTGGTGATCTACATCTGCCACCCAGCTGCAGACAAGTGAAGTATGGAAGGTAGAGAGATGTCTCCTGCTCAGCTCTCCTCCTTGGGCACAGAAGTCAGCTTGCTCCTGTTGGTGATAGCAGTGCCAGGTTCAAACCCCAGGATAACCACAGAGCTGGTAGCAACCTGGGACTGGAGCCTTCATCATCCTGTGGAGAAGACCATCCACCTATGATAGTCCTGTTCCTCAGAGGAGCATCCCACAGGCATCCCACTGTCAGATGGCAGAAGTTGCTCCAAGGTGACCTGCTCCAGCTCTCCCTGATCCTGCCTGGAAGCTGCTAATGGACCTGGTGGCCTCTGTCATCCAGGACATCCTGCCGCATCAGCAGCAAGTATGAGACTGAGGGAGACTTAACCATGCTGCCAACCCCAGCTGAGTGTTACAGGTCCCAGTTCATCCACTGCCTGCAACTGGTTTTTACTCCAATCTTTCCAAATTCCGTTTTTTTCCTAATTCCAATTTTTTATTAATTCCAATTTTACTAATAATTCGAATTTTGACTAATTATACTAATTATTTTACTCCAATTATTAAAGTGAGGCACATGTCAGCCAAAGGAGCAGGACATCTTCTCCCAGAAGGATCTGCAAACACGTGCCCAGAGCTCAGGTCAGTCATTGTTGGTGTTGCTGGAGCCCAACTGGTTGCACAGCAGCTCTGCAACTGGATGTAGGGTTGTGGGGGTGCAGCATCCTGGTGGCCCCTCCCAGAAGACAGCTCAGTGTGTCACATTCCAGCCTCCTGCTTCCTTTCCCTTTCCCACCATGGTGTCACAGCCAAGGGGGTGGCAGCAGGATCCTGGTCCCAGCCATGACTATGGCCATCTCCAAGGTGGGAGTGTCCCCCAGCACAGCTCGGGGACATGGCAGCTCCATTCACCTCCTCTCCAAAGGCAGCACGTGGAAGTCACTGCCACCAGAGTCATTCATGAGGACAACTTATCCTCTGTGTAACTTCTAATGGCTGTTCATCCTGTGACCTCCCCTGACCACCCACTGCAGCCAGATGAGTCCCCACGGCCCCATTCTGCATTGCCCCAATGCCACCCAGCCCAACATGAAAGGACCCAAAGGTGACAGGTCTGCTTTCTGCTGGCCAGGCTGTGAGAAGAAGTGTCCCCAATGGACCCTCAACACCTGGGGACAACCAAGTGGGCAGCTGGAGCTACAGGTCCCCATTTGATCATCTGCACCCACAACGTGCCTGCAGTCTCAAGAGACTCCATCTTCAACCTTTGACCACAGAATCACCCAGATTGGAGAAGACCTTTAGGATCATCAGGTCCAACCATGAACCCAACACTGACAAGTCCCCTATGACTAACCCATGTCCCTCAGCACTGTGTCTACACGACTCTTCAATCCCTCCAGGGATGGGGACTCCACCACTGCCCTGGGCAACCCCTTCCAATGCCTCAGAACCCTTTCAGCAAAGAAATTCTTCCCCAGATCCCATCTCAACTGCCCTGGCCACAACTGGAGCCCATTTCCTCTTTCCCCATAATTTTGTGTGGAACTGGCACCAGAGGAGAGTCCATGAGATCCCAACAGGTTCCTGGGTTTGGTGCACTGGCTGCAGCTGTTTCAGCTGTCCCTGCAGAGATGGTGTGTGCATCTGGGCTGGCTGAGAAGGGTCAGCTGGACCGTCCCAGTGGACCCACACCCTCCACCAGCTGCCCAAGCCCATGGTTGAGGGCCAAATCTGGGCACTCTTGCTTGGGACACTGCAACAGATACCAGGGGCAGGAAGGTCTTCATAGAATTCCAGACTGGTTTAGGTTGGAAGGGAATTCAAGATCATCCAGTCCCAACCCCCCTGC
>NW_010289459.1:0-3003 GCF_000700745.2 Antrostomus carolinensis
TTCCAACCCCACCATGCTGGGATTCTGTGTTTTGGCAGGGCTGGTTAAATGAGCTGTCAGTCACCTGATTTAACTGAGGAAATAAATTACACTTGTCTATTTATTTTAAAAAGAAATAATTAAAAAAAAAAGTATATAAAATTTTAAAAAACCCCAAGCAAACAACAATGAAACCTAAAAACCAAACCGTGAACACTGTGAGAAAACAACATTTCCAAAGTCTGGCCGAGAAGTGGCACGTAAGGAAAACGTTACACAACGAACATCTTCCTCTGGGTGTTGTAATCGTATCCCCAGCCAGAGCTGGGGGGAGTGGGCACCCAGCCAGCCCCCACCACTGCTCCCTGGCCCCGCTTCTTTGTCAGCAAAGCAAAGGACTCAGCTTGGGTTTGACCTCAACTCACTTTTTTTCTTTCTTTTTTTCCTTCTTTTTTCCTTATTTTTTTCCTTCTTTTTTCCTTCTTTTTTCCTTCTTTTTTCCTTCTTTTTTCCTTCTTTTTTCCTTCTTTTTTCCTTCTTTTTTCCTTCTTTTTTCCTTCTTTTTTCCTTCTTTTTTCCTTCTTTTTTCCTTCTTTTTTCCTTCTTTTTTCCTTCTTTTTTCCTTCTTTTTTCCTTCTTTTTTCCTTCTTTTTTCCTTCTTTTTTCCTTCTTTTTTCCTTCTTTTTTCCTTCTTTTTTCCTTCTTTTTTCCTTCTTTTTTCCTTCTTTTTTCCTTCTTTTTTCCTTCTTTTTTCCTTCTTTTTTCCTTCTTTTTTCCTTCTTTTTTCCTTCTTTTTTCCTTCTTTTTTCCTTCTTTTTTCCTTCTTTTTTCCTTCTTTTTTCCTTCTTTTTTCCTTCTTTTTTCCTTCTTTTTTCCTTCTTTTTTCCTTCTTTTTTCCTTCTTTTTTCCTTCTTTTTTCCTTCTTTTTTCCTTCTTTTTTCCTTCTTTTTTCCTTCTTTTTTCCTTCTTTTTTCCTTCTTTTTTCCTTCTTTTTTCCTTCTTTTTTCCTTCTTTTTTCCTTCTTTTTTCCTTCTTTTTTCCTTCTTTTTTCCTTCTTTTTTCCTTCTTTTTTCCTTCTTTTTTCCTTCTTTTTTCCTTCTTTTTTCCTTCTTTTTTCCTTCTTTTTTCCTTCTTTTTTCCTTCTTTTTTCCTTCTTTTTTCCTTCTTTTTTCCTTCTTTTTTCCTTCTTTTTTCCTCCTTTTTTCCTCCTTTTTTCCTCCTTTTTTCCTCCTTTTTTTCCTCTTTTTTTTCCTCCTTTTTTTTCCTCCTTTTTTTTTCCTCCTTTTTTTTCCTCTTTCTTTTTCCTCCTTCTTTTCCCTCCTCCTTTTCCCTCCTTTTCCCTCCTTTCTTTTCCCTCCTTTCTTTTCCCTCCTTTCTTTTTTTCCCTTCCTTTTTTTTTCAATAGGAAGTCATTATACTCATACAACTGGCAGGTCGGAGCAACATCCCCCAGCTGGAAGCTGCCTTGACAGGATTATGGATTACAGATGTTGCCTGTTGGAGGAGTTGGGTTTCTGAGTCCCTGGGGTGGGCTCCGGAGCGGTGCCTGCTCCTTCAACCAGCCTACGGGGACAACTTGCTTATTTTCTGCTCTAAATGAACTTTTAACCATTTGGGTTTTATCCTGTTTATTAAAGACAAGTAACACAAGCCAGGCAAGGATGGGAGCAGAAGAGGCAGATCTTTGAGGAGGGCAACTGCTTTGCTGCTCTTTCTCTTTTCTTCATGCACATTAAAGCACACGTGGGAAGTCCTGCAGAAATGTGGCTTCAAGGCTTGGACATCTCCCCAGCAGTGGTACCACCTCAGGCCTTTGTTGTCAACAGAAGCTGCTAGCCACCAAGGACTGGAGAAAGCAGCAGGCTGAGAATTAATTAATTTGTAATTAGAATCATAGAATCCCAGAATCCCAGACTGGTTGGTGTTGGAAGGGACCTGAAAGCTCATCCAGTTCCAACCCCAACCCCTTCCACTAGACCAGGTTGCTCAAAGCCTCATCCAGCCTGGCCTTCAACACTTCCAAGGAGGGGGCATCCACAACTTCCTTGGGAAAATTAATTAATTCTTATAATTAAAAGCATTACAGCTATAAGGATAGAAAAGGTGGTGTAAAATATTGACTTTCGGTTAAATTTTACCGAGGCCATTTTGAAGCACAATGATAATTACTCCTTCAATCCTTAAATTCCTTCCCTCCCAAACTGCTGGAGGTCCAACCTTTGAGCTAAGCTTAGCTAAGCAAAGCTCCATGGCTTTTTCCATTCCAGGTGTATCGCTTATGCTCTGGAGAGCAGAGGTGCTGTTATCTCTGTGACCTCATCCATAACTCAGTGTGGGTGAGGAGACCTTGTTGCCACCTGTGTCCCACTCAGTTTTTAGAAGGAAATGTTATATTTGGGGTTGAGGGGTTTGTTGGGTTTTTTTCCTATTATTTTCATCCACAAATACTACTGCTCTGTCTGTTTTAACCCCAAAAGCCAACTATGACTTTTGGAGATATGCTTGTTGTTGAGAAAGGATCCAAGTGTCTCCATGGATGTGCTCCACTGGATCTGTTCACTTCTCTTATGGCTTTCAGTGACTCCCCTTAATTCATATGGTGGCTCCTGCTCCCTTGTCTGCCTGGTGTCATTTATAAAACATGAGAATTCGTTAATAATTTTTGACAGATCATTAGCACTCATTAGAGATGGTGTGCACAATATACACAGGGACCTGCATTTGCTTGGCCTGAAGAAGAGAAGGTCAAGAGGGGATGAAGAGCATCCTGCTGTAAGCTGGCTGATGGGAGGTGGTGGAGGTGGGTTACCTCTGCCTGTTCAGGCTGGGAGAATGGGGGTGACTCTGGAAATTGCTTTCAGCTGTCTTCAGAGGTTTCCATGCATGGTCATCAATGGGGTACATGGGTGAGCTCCACTGCTCCTGGTGACCCAGGGCCTGTGAGGATGTCAGGACCATCACACGTCTCATGTGCTTCTTGGTAGTCTGACAGGGACAGAAGACATCTCCTTCTTTGCAGAGGAC
>NW_010289460.1:0-8231 GCF_000700745.2 Antrostomus carolinensis
AGGGGTTTGGATGAAAGTCATCCTCGGGGTCTTTGTGTGTTAAAATAAATCTCCCATGATTGCAGTGCAGACCTCCTGCAGGGCTTTGATTTTATCTGTGCGTAGACAAACCTACATCCACTTGAAAAGGAACCAGCAAGATATGCACGCTGATAGGAGGTTATGTGGGTGTCCTAATTTGCTCATTTTAAGAGGAGTGGAGAACTTCACTCTTCTGACTGGAGGAGAGTTAAAACTGCTGCAGGGAAGGAAGGGGAAGAATTAACAGCCCAGCAGGAAACTCCAGATAGAGTCTCTGGTGTAAGGCATAGGTAGAGGTCAGGGAACTGTTTCAGTTGATTAATTTCAGGGAGTTAGATTTGGTCAAAAGCTTTCCAGACCTTGAGACCAGATCAGGAACAAAGTTCCCACTGGCAGATGCCACAGGATCAGACCATTAAACAGTTTATATGTTCACTGATTAGCCTACAGCAGTGTAAAAGCCTCTCTTGCAAAAGCAAAGTCACCCCTTAGTCTCAGGTGCTGTAAGTCCTTGTATCTAAACCAGAAATAAATATTGTTTTATCAAAATCTAACCAAGATAAATAAAATGTAGTAAGTCATTAATTATCAAGATAGAATCATAGAATGCTGTGAGTTGGAAGGGACCCACCAGGATCATCAACTCCAACTCTTGCCCTAACACAGGACAATCCCAGGATTCAGACCATGTGTCTGAGGGCCTTGGCCAAATGCTTCTTGAATATTGTCAGGCTTGGTGCCATGACTATCTCCCTGAGGAGCCTGTTCCAGTGCTCTACCACCCTCTGGGTGAAGAACCTTTTCCTAATGTCCAACCTAAACTTGCTCTGCTGCTTGTCCTCAGAGATGCTACTTGTGGTAGTACCAGCACAAGGCAGACAGGAGCTGAATCTTATTTTCACAGCAGAACTGACATGAAGTGACCATAGATGCCATCAGCTGGCGATTGCTGAGCCCAAACAGTCTTGGGCGCAGGAGCATCTCTTTCTTCATGGCATATTCATGTTCTTAGGTAAAGGTGGCCTGAAGCAGAAGAGATGAAAAGGAAGTAATAGCTTCGCTGTAAATAAGGACAGTGGCTACGTCTCTTATTGTCCATTTACATGCGTGAGAAACCTTCCAGAGCTCCCTACATTTATATGAAAAGCATGGAGATTCTGTTATTTGCCTTTCAGTTTTTGGATCTTTAAGGATGAATTTGGGTAATGTTTGCACCATAAAAGCTAGAGTAGTTTTTGTTTGGTTTTTACAGTGAATGATAATTCTCAAACAGTTGCTCACCTCCAGGAACTGGGACTTCAACAAAAAGGCCAGTTATTATGAGAGTTGATACCACTGAAATCTTCCTATTCCATTCTTTCAAGTCAAGTGATTTCATGGTTATGTGTGAGTGGAGTGTGCTAGTGCTCTGAGCCTGCTCTCATTTTAGTAAGCAACAGCTCACATATGTAATTCCCTTGATTTTTAATGGGATTAATTGCATGATCATTTGCTGACCACTGTAAGGAAGTCAGAATCTGGACCACAAGGTTTATAACAGATCTTCTAAATGAGTTTAGCGCAGAAGCACGAAGGAGGCAGCTCAGAGCAGAAGGCAGGACTCTGTGCAGGACTTACGTAGGAAAGCTGTTGGCAAACCCAGAGCAATTTGGAGAGACAAAGACTGGGGAGGTGGTTTTGGTGGCGAGTTATTTGTGACTGTGCATCTGTTGTGCCAGAAGCAGGAGTGGGATGTGTTTGTTCAGCCTGACTCCAGACATGCTGCCCAAATGGGTGGGAAGCTCACTTCCCAGTTTCCATATACCCACCCTGTTTCCAAACGGATCCCCCACCCTGTGACAGAGTGACATGCTAACAGATTTCTTTCTGCTCATCACACCAGTTGTACAATTGGAGGCTCCACCATGTTGGGGTTCATGTACTGATCCCTGTAAGCAGATGAACTGAGTATGAGCTCCTCTAGGTTTGCCAAAATGCATTGCCCACTTGTGTTTTCTTATCTCCCCAAAGCCAGCTACAGCCCTAACTCCTGGACTCCTTTTGGACTCCTCCTCATCCAGACTGCCCTTCTTCCCCTAAATGTTGGCGTGGTTTTACTCCAGGTGACAGGGACTGACTTTGTCATTCAGAGAATCTTGTCCCTAAATTAAATGTCGTATATCAAAGATGTGAGTGCCAACTTGTGGGGACGATCCATGTCTGAGCAGAATAACCAGGGCATTAAGTGAAGGATTTTTATGCTCCATCATACATATATTTACAATAATAACAATAATAATTTCCTTTAATGGACAAACATTTATCAGATAAATGAAAGTTTTCAACTTTCAGATGCACTGCAGACATCTAATTAAGTGAACTGAAAATCTGTTTATTGGTCTTTGGCTGTTAATCATCTGCATGGGGAAAGTGCTGTGAGTAGCAGGAGGAGTTTCTGGGGTTCAGCCCTTAGCTCCTTCCATTCCCTGCTGCTCCATTTATCTCCATGGTTAGTGTCTCCTCTTAACAGAGCCAGATTGAGCCAGGACACCACATCACCTCTGGGAGCTTTGGGATGTTTCATTCAGGGCCTGTTACTGTTTTTTCTTTTACTCTTGTGTCCATCTCTTCTTTGTGTCTTGCTTTGCATCCTTCTCCATGGGTGAGAGGATACAGAATCCCGCTTTTCCAGGGTTTTAAATATAACTTGCACTGGCTTTGAATGAAAGAACTGAGTGCAGGGAAGTGCTGAGGAAGACTCTGTGCTTCTTCTGCTCTTTGTTTGGCTTTAACATCCTGAAGGGTTTCCTTCCAGTCCATGTGGCAGGTTCTCCATGTCGTTAGTACTCATCTGTACAGAGTCCTGCTGGGAGTGCTTTTTTACGCATCAGTGGGAACAGCTGGGCATAGAGGCAGGGGCATAGTTCCTGGGCTGCAGTTATATCCTGCTCAGATCTTTTTTAGGTGTGTTAGGTTTCTCATGTCATGCTTGAGATCCAACCAGTAGTTTCCTCCTGAACCTCCTGCACAGCTGCCCAACAGCAGCCTGTCCCTCTTGCTGGGTCAGCACAAATGCCAGACCCAACTTCTTAGTCCAGGGGCCAGTCCATAGTCCAGCAGCAAGTGTCATCTGGGGTTAGGGGCTTGGAGAGGAACTGTCACGCTCCTCCATGGGCGCCCAACCTTGTATGGCCTCTTGAGAAGCAGCAACTTCACTCCTTGTCTTCAGTTTCACACGAACGTGTGGATGTTACCCACTGGGATATTGTCTCGTGCATCAAAGATAAGAAATCTTCCATGCTGCCCAGTCACTCTGTGCTGGGACAGGCTGTGTCCCCATGAATTGCATCAGTGGCCTCCTGAGCACCTCTGCCTTCCCCCAGCTCCCTGCCATCCAGACCCTCCCAGCAGAGGCAAGAGCCGGGGTGGAAAGTGTAGTTTGGGGAAGTTTAGCCAAACTCTTCCAGCTGCAGCTTATTGTATCTATTTTGCTGATATCCACCCTTTAGATAAATAGCACTAAGTTACACACGTTGTGACTCCCTTGATGTGGTTAAAAAGGCTTGTATTAGCCAAGCTAATCTAACTCCAAGAATAACCATGGGAATTTGACTGTATCGGTTCCAGCTTGGAGCAGGCACTATGAAGTAAAGTGAGAATCGCCTTCCTGGCTAAAAGTAGAGCAACAGTGAAACTTCAAGTCAATCAGTGGGAATTCCCTCCCCCTCTTTTTTTTTTTTCTTTGAAGAAAACTCCTGACCTCAGACACCCGGAGCTCTACCTACAAGAAAATAAAATTTTCCATTTTCAATAAAATCCATGTCTCTCTAGGCAGAAAAGTAAGTTAGCTAACAATCTGCAAAGCTATGGTCTATTTATTTACCAGGCTGACTCCCTGATGGGGAAACATGTGGGATCTTTTAACTTTTTCTCCTGCACAGATGTTCCTTCTACTCCCGAGTTTCCTCTTGATCTTTGGTTTGCTGTACCATATGGTGAAAATGCTGGAGATGATGTGTGCGGTGGAAGAGGAGAAGGATTCTGTGTAATTAAAACAAAAACAGTAAAAAAAAAAAAATTCTGACTGCTTTTTCCCTCATGTTAGCAAAAAAATATTTTTTAAAGGAAATCTGTTGAGGTATCAAAACCTCTGTTAACTCACACACCCTCACTGTTGGACACGTAGCATTGATGAGATGAAATGCTGATTGACGAGCCTCCCCCATGTGGCTTTTTCTGCCACTTTAGGTATTTGTATTGAGCTGTAGATCCAGTTCAGGTGAGGAGATAAGGGTCCTGCAAGGTCAAGTAACAGGACCACTTGCTTTCCTTCCTTACCTTCCTCAGAGACCACAGGGCCTGTGGACTGTGGGTTGAAAGACATCTCTCCTGGTCTGTTGGAAGTGAGTCACTGGGCTAGCAGGAGCTTTGGTGTTCCCCCAGCCCAGGGGAGCAGGAGCTTCTGTGTAGGATCAACAGGGACATAGAGCATTGCATTGTGTGAGTGGCCTTTTGGCTGGTGTTCAGCTTCAGTGGCACTGGTCCATCCAGGCTTATCACCCCAAGAGAAACTAGGGCTCATTTGGGAACGTCAGGTCAGCATACTGCTTACCTAGGCTTGCTTACCTAGAAAGTCAGGGGTGGTCAGGCTCCACCATGCAAGCTGGCTATAGCCATCAATACCCTTTTGAGCTCCCCAGGTTGAAGTCTGGTTGTGACTCTGCAGTACCACAGGAACCTGAGCCCGGTCAGCCCCGAGGTGTGTGTTAGAAATGGGTGGTTGTGATGACCTGGGTTTAGGAGCTGGTGGGGCAAGATGTTAGCTGATGTGGGTGAAACTCTGGCTCAAGTGGTCCTTAACCATGTGTTAAAGGGTGCTTGTCATGGGCCAAGAACACACCCACCCTGAGCTGTGCTTTCTGGCCATTCATGGTGGTGGTGTTCTCTGGGATGCTCTGCTCTCTGAGGGCTCCCTCCCTGCTGCCATTTCTCTGCTGCTGTCCTCCATGTAGGAACTGCAGTGAAAGATATTCCCAAAAAACTCATCTCTCTCTCTCCCTGGGAGTGCTCTTACTGGACCAGGGTAGTGGGCAGTGCCTTACCAGCAAGAAGGCAGAGTGGGTGCTTTATTAAATACACTTTAATCTGGTTGCTTCAACAGCATTTTTAGCCAGGTGGGTGGTCTGTCACATGGACAGGTAAAAACCGTGTCTCCACCAACATGGGCAGGCTGTGGATTAGAGACAAGACGTGTGTTTTGTAATGAAGAATGAGAGCCTAATTTTAGAACGGAGGCCAGGCCAGGCTCAGATGTCTGCCTGGGCCCTGTCCCAGCTCCTCTGTGCTGCCAGAAACTTGCCCTCCCTTTCTTGGAGTGAACTGTATCATACCTTTTTATGTACAGACTCTCCTGCAATAAGGCAGAGTAATTCCTGCAGTTGCTTTGTTTTGTTAATCTTCTTTTAAACCACACACAGAACAAGAGATCCCCTGATCCCTACATGGCCAGTCAATGTTTTTCCCTTAAGATGTTTGTTCTGTTTCCTTTGCAGATGCAGCTTCTGGACAAGTTCCCTATTGAAGGAGGCCAGAAAGACCCCAAGCAAAGAATCATCCCTTTTCTACCAGGTAATGCTATGAAGAAAGCCCTAAATAAGACGAGGGAGAGCAGCTGGGGACTGCTTCCCAACTGCTGTCTTCAGTACTTTTTGTGACCACTCTTCCAAACGCCTTTTCCCTGGGAGCTTGTACATGCAGCCATGTGATACCAGACCTCCACCTCCTCCTAAAATAACTGTCATGGTGTTTAGGGCTCCCAGGGGATCTTGCATCAGCTATTCAGGTTCAGGTTGGCTCGTGCCCTGCCGTACAAAGGGATTTGATGGCTTCTGGGGGGCTGTGCCTGTAGGGTGCATCCAGACAGCCTGAGCTTGGGCCACCAGTTGGTAGGCCACTGGAGACCAGAGACACCATTGTCTTTGTTTTGGGATGCCATGGCTTTGCAGACACTGTTACTGTACAATAAGGAATGAATAATTAGAGTTGCCACTGGGATGTAAAGGAAACTGAAAGAAGGTTAAATGCAAACAGGGATTTCTGCAACGCTGGCCAAAAAGATAAGTAAATATCTCTTTGGCTTGAGCCACTGTCCCTCTGACAGCTTTCAGAGAGGCCTTGGACATGATAGATATCCTCTCCTCAGGGTAACAGCACACACTTCCACACAGCTTCTTCCAGCAGTGACTGCAGGGATGGCATGGGGGAGAGGAGCCAGACCGCAGTGTGCTCTTGGAAATGCACGCTTGGGCCAGCTCTCTATTGTCTGACTGCACGCTTCTGGCTGTTGGTTTAAAGTTTGGCTCGCTGCACTGCCTGCCAGAATAAATGGAGTATTTTCAGCTTGTTAAAAGGTCTGTTCTGTCTTTAACTATAAAAAGGAGATCCCAGCTCTTCTTCCCTGAAGGTCTGTAAAGAGAAGCTGGGATGGGAGAGCTTAGCCCACTCCAGGAGCGTGCTGCGGTCCCCGACGTTGTTTGCAGGCAGAGCAGCTGCTCCAGATGTGCGGTGAGCACAGCTCCAGGGCTAGCGGGGAAGCAGGGACTTGGAAACCAGCAGCACAAATACGTGACGCAAGCATCGGAGCCGCAGTAGGGCAGCACAGCAGCCTGGCAGCCTCCACAGACCTTCTGGAAGGCAGCCCCAGGATCTGCGGTGCTCTGTGCTGCATCCAGACCCTCTGTAGCCAGGGGGAGGTGGTGGTGTCCTCCATGTCCAACCTGGCATGAGGAGAAGAGTCCAAGCATGGGCTCTCTTTCCAGCTATACCACCAACAAACTCATAGACAAGTCGCTTTGTGAAACCTCTGTGTGATGAGGATAGATACTGCTGGCCTGCCTTTCTTGCTGGAAAGCATTTTGAGATCCTTGAAAAGTATTGTACAAGAGTGCAGATGGCTTCAGGTGAGGTGCTGTAGGACAATCTGTCTGCAGGTGACAGTTGTTCCTCCTGTATTGACTGTCAATGGCCCATTTATTTTACTTTATCCTAGAAAAATGTTGTCTGAATGCAGGTGACTGATGCTCAGCGTGTGTGCAGTTCTTGGGGATGGATGTCCTGATACATGGGTGGGTGGTATTTGCAGAGGATGAGATACATCCTATATGCCCATTACAACACTTCCTACTCTTACCACCCTCCAAGAACATGAGGGAGATGGTACCGCTGCTTGTCCTTGAGAGGAGGAGTTCTATCTGGAAAACATTTGGGTTGACTTAGTGTCCCAAAGAGAGAAGCTGCCAGAATAGAATAGACCTCAGCTGTATTTAATTTAAAATTTCTGTGATATACATTCTACTTTTGATATCGAATCTCTGCCTCTTTCTTGTTGAACTCCTGAAAAGCCCTTGTTGCTTTACCCGGGAACAAGGTGACTCAGCTAAATGTCAAACAATGTCAAACTGTTAAATAAACTAGCTGCCATAATTAGAATATGCATGGCATTTCTGCAGCTGGAGCTGTGGATTACGGAAACAAATACCTAGCTATAAACTCTCCTAATTAAAAAACAGCAGGGCAGATGTTTGTACTTAAATCCTACTTTTATGAAGATGTTATCATCTTGCTTGCTTGTTGTGGGCCTGATTCAGACAAGCTGGAGTGATTCTACATGCTGGGTTCAGAGTGCCCACGGTTTGCCCATGCTGCTTGCAGGTTTGGGCGACTTCCCCCATCAGATCTGGTTTAGGAGGTTGAAATGTGCCAGCCTGTGACTCCCACTTGTCATCAATGCTGTGGTGGTCTCCTGAAATAAAGGCATGATCTGAGCCTGGGAATTGTGGAGCCACCTTTGCAGGTCACTTTGCTGTGGCAGAGGGTTGCATAGGGAACTCGCTGGCAGGTCACCCTTCATGTGGTGGAGCCACAGGAGCAGCCTGTGCAGCCACTGATCCATAGGCAAAATTGGATGGTGGTGGTACCTGAATCTTCTGCTGCAGTGAAGGCCTGGAAAGGAAGAACTGAGCGATGGCTGTAGCAGGTCTGGCCAAAGGGCCACACAGCCCTGGTGGTGGCCTGTTGTGGGTGCCGAAGGAGGAGTGCAATCTCTCCCTTCCTACACCCTGACTGTTTAGCAGTCACAGAGGGGATTGGGGGATATAGAATGCTGGGTGTGTTTCTGGCATGAAGATGGACAAGGGAAGATGTCTAAACTGACAGATGAATGGCCTGTGGGA
>NW_010289460.1:8257-84836 GCF_000700745.2 Antrostomus carolinensis
GGGCAGGTATCCAGAGGGTCTTGTTGAGTGAAAGCAAGCTCCCATGTCTCCTCCTCACAGAAAGGGCTAGCGTGCACTCAACTGTCGCGCCAGCAGGATCTGGAGAACTGGTCAGCTGTGCATCTGGAGCAAGAGTCCTGTTGCTTGGGCACAGTCATGCTGTGTCTTAGCTTACCCCTGACACAAAGCAGGGATGGTGGTGCATGATCCTGATTTATGAGGAAAGCAAAAGGTGTCCTGCTGCCCTGTTCAGCTCTGAGCTGTTCATCTCTCTCCCTCCCACTGTCTGCACAGATCGCAAATTTCCTGGGTACAAAGTATTTCTCTGCAGGTTTCAGCCCTGCCTGGGTGCAGATGGCTATGGCTTTGTTGACCTGTCAGGTGTTGATTTTTGCTTTACACACAGCTGGTAGCCCCCTTTGCACTCACCACTGCTGGTTTGGGGTGGTTATATGGTAGCAAATCGCTGGATAAGGTGCCTCCCTGTGGGGGCAATCAAGCTTTAGTATTTGTCTGTGCTGGAAGCCTTTTACCATGAAAACTAGGGAACTGTATGAGAGTTCAGAGTCTTGCTCTCCAAGGAAGACCCTATTGGTTTTAACGCGGAAAAGTACAGTTTTTCGTTTCTCTAGACAACTTTATCTTATTTATCAATTTTTTTCTTCAAATATGTTTCCCCCTCTTCCCACTTACACAAGTAAGAACTCTACAACTTGCAGTGCCATGAAGAGGTGCAAGGAGGTCAGGTAGTACTGTAAAAGATGTCCTGTAAATTAGTTTGTAGTTTTGTTTTACTTTTTGAGAGTCACTCCTCTACCTTCAGTTTTTGGGGTTTTTTTTAAACATACCAAAAGGGCAAAAACTTTTTTTTTTTTCCCTTCCCTTCCCGTTCCCCATTTTTTCTTTTTCCCATGACTTTCCTTTCTTCTCTCTGATTTCCCTTGTTATGGTTAGAAAAGTTTGCATCAGGGGAGGTGAGGCAGAAAAAAAACCACATAAGAAAACCTGTTTGTGGAGTGGCCAGGGAGCATTTTTTTTAGTAGATGGTATGGTATTTTTGTTTGGGAGGATGGAGGGAGATTGTGGAAGTGTTAGAATAAAATTTGCTGCAAAACCCCTTTCCAGAGCGAATACGGTTTGTCACTGTAAGAAGACAGAGGTGGAAAGGGCTGTTTGCCTGTACCAGTGGGACTTCTGGTTGAGCCTATTTGCAGTGCACTGATTTCTCCACCACCTCTCCTGCTCTGTATCTGAAGAGTGATCTTTGGAGTGTGGACTCAAACCTTTACTACTTTTATATCTGTGTCAGCAGAGAGAAGAGTTTATGGATTTGGGCTCCCCTATTTTAGGGATCTTGAGGTAATTAATGAAGGAACTTCATTTGGTCTGTTGTGCTTCTAGAGAACACAGTGGCAAAAACAAATGACAGAGATGGGGCGATGCAACCCTGGGATTAACAATTTTGCAGTGGTTGACCCAAGACTCCAGGGCTTGCATTGTTTTTCGTTTCTCTTGGCACTGAGTGGAAGAGCCATCTGGAGACAAAGCTGAAGTTGGAGGGATGTCAGAGCTCCTTTTGCTCCACCATGTCTTCCAAGGCATGGCCTTGGGGAAAATACACTGCACGACATGAAATCATCCCATTCTGCTGGCTACTGGGCTGCAGATCCCTGCTGTGGAGAGAAGCTTGGACATTGTGGCACGGAGGTCTGGTCATTGATCATGGCAACCCCTTGCACTTTCTGCCTAGATTCCAGCTTGGTCTCTGCCTGGATTTCAAACCAGTTTTGAGCCCCACTGAAAAAAATTGGAGTTTTTTGCATAAGCTCTGCTGAAAGGAGAAGATCCTCATGGGGTACCTGCTCTGCAGCTTGCCTGCTGCCTGGAGAGGGAGACATCCTGCTCCAGGAGACTGCTTTATGTGCCTGATTTTCCTTACCCTTGCTTGGGAAGCTGGGCCCCATCCCAGGAGACCAGGAGGTCAGTGCAGACTGCCCTACCAGCTTGGTCAGGCAGATGCAGAAGCAATACCCTGGCCTGGCTCCAGTCCTTGCCTCCTGTGCTTGGGAGCCTCTGGCAGAGAGGCACCTTCTCTCTTGCTTTCTTTCCCACTTGGATTTTCCTCCTTCATTGATTAGGGCAAGGAAAGAGGAAACCATCCTTTTTGGGGCACATGCTGCAGGGAGCTTGGTGGCTGTTTCCTGGGGCACCAGGAGGGATGGTGGCATGGGGGATGAGATGTCACCAGCCGTTGTCAGGCCCTGGCATGCCCTGATGACCTGCTTTATCCTCAAGAAGAGAAACACCTCAGCACCATCTCAAAGGGATCTCTAGGGCTTTCTCCTTCCTTGACCCTGAGAGAGTGAGGACACGCAATGTGCATGCTGAGGCATTTTAAGGAGAGGCAGCAAATACAGGGCAATGGGAAGATCCCTGCAGGTGTAGCATAGGCTTGGCCCCCTTTTTTGCTCCCAAATTGCAGTGTGTGGCTCATGCCAGCGATGGTGAATGGGGAGCAGGGTGAGCTGCTCTGCACCAGGAGGGCTTTGCCCGACTGCGTAATCTCTGGGCGAGGCTCCCAGATCCCCGGAGGAGCCCCAACCTCTCCCCCTTGAGTTTTGCTGGAGGCCATTCCTTGAGCAAAGTGGGAGCCAGGGGCTGGTGCCTGGCCCTGCATGTGAGTCAGTAGGACTGCGGGAAGGGAGAGGTGCAGTCGCAGAGGGCGCGGGAGGCCATCCCAGCACCGCCCAGATACCTGGGGCTGGCGAGGGGTGCTGGCTGGCGGCGGGCGGGAGCCTCCCCATTTTGCACAATGCAGGAGGACGGGGAATAACCTCTCGCCAATGCCGACTGGGACCTTCCTCGCCTCCGTTTCTGCCACTCACAGGCTGCAGTGGGGACGGAGATCTCCTGCTGATGAACTGCATCCCAGGTGGATATGTCTGCTTTTCGGTTTCGGTTTGGTGTGTTGGGTTTTCTTTTTTCCCCTCCCCTTTCCAGCGCTGTCTTTGGGGAAGAGGAGGCTGAGGAGAAAGGTTTGAGCAGGTTTGCAACTGCACAATTTCGTCTATAGTGATGAGAGCAGTTTTTTTTTTTCCTCTTGGCTGTGTAGATTCCAGCTTTGCTCCTTTTGTTTTGTTCCGGGCTGGAGGAGAAAGCATTTTGTTCAGAGATCTTGGGTGGTTATTCTCATGCTGAAGCAGAGATGACGGGTTCGTCCTAACAACCAGCACCACAGTGACCTTCAGATCCAGCGGTTCATGTTCCATTTGGGCAAATCGAGACCAAGATCAGCAAAACTGGGATGAGTCTGTGTGTAATTTTGCCAAAGGTGCTGCTTTTCAGCGGTGGTCAGTGCATACGAGGCATTTTCAACATTTATTCTGCCCAGGAGGGAGGCGGGGGGCATGGTGACTGTGAGGAACCTGCTGGCTGAGGAGGACCCTCAGACATCTCAGAGATACTCTTATTGTAGGCTATTCTGTCCTTTGGAGAGGTGGTGCTAGCTGGGCATTTAAAAGGAAGTGCATTTCCTATCCTCATTCTTAGCTGTATTTTATGTGCAAAAATATATTTAATTTCAGACTTGTTTTCCATTTTTGATTATTCTCTCCTGCTGCGCTTTTTCCCTGAGCCAGGGAAACAAGTTGTTAGTGATTTTAACTTTTCTTTGGAGTAATTTTGAATTCCTGACCTGCACAGAAATGAACAGTGTTGCAGCAGTCCAAAGCCAGTCAAAAAGTAACTTAAAGATTAAAAAAAAAAGTAGAGATCAGATAAAATTCTCTTTGTCTTAGATCCAGTCATGTCTTACTTTTTAGATTAAAATATGAATTAAGTTATCCTAAACAGCGTTCCTTTAATATGCAGGGATAGTCTTGCAGGTGTGATAGGCACACTCATACACACAGAGAGAAGAGTCTTAGATGTCTAGTTTGCTGAGCCTTACCTGTGTAACACAAAGAACTGAGATATTCTGCTGTACTTTCCTGAATATGAGGCAGCAAACTTTCTCAGGTGGAGAAAGAGAGGCTCTATCCCTCATCCCCTTCCACCCACCTGCAGTAAATCAGTCCCCACTGATTGCAGTCCCCTGTCCCCACCTCAGAGGAGCCGCCAGGGCGTGGGGAGGTGACCCACAGCACTGTGGCATGGGATGCTTGGGGCTTGAACAGCTATGGAGAGCTTTTTGGGGGCCACTCCATAACGCAGTGTAATTTCCTTTTAATATACACATTTTCAGTTTTCCTGCTTGTTCTTTGAAAGGGGAGAGTGCTTCCAGGTTTAAAATGAACTTACATTTGAGCCAGGGTAGTGTCTTAGCAAGATGACTAACAAGTCTTTCGCTTGTTTCCACTCCGGCTTCTATAGGACTTGGATGATGCTGAGGTTCTGGTGAGCCGCTCTTCAGCAGCTCCTATTGTTTGAGAAAGCTGTTTCTATTGTTTCTTTCTATTTTCTGCCTTGCTAGGAGAGCTATTGCGGAAAATTCATCTCCTGTCTCTTACAAGAGGAGAATGGATTTCCTGTCAGCTCCGGGCTTGAAGGGAAAGCAGGGGCTGCTGGGAGGAAGCGGCTGTTCCTTGACCAGGCGGCAGGAGGATTGATGATTTCAAGGGGGACAGGCAGACCTATTATTTTCTTTAGGCTCTGTGGAGATATTTTTAGGGTTTAAGTCCTTTCTGGTTGAAAGACGAATTCGTCAAGTGTGAGGTCATAGGATGCCCCTAGGCTGCTTCCGTTTGAAGAAGCTGCGGAAGAGGCAGCCGCCAGCGACCACTTGGCTTTCAGAGCTGCCCACCGAGAAAGGGGCTGTAACGAGCCCCATGTAGTGGAGTGCAGGGAGGGCTTTTGGCTTTTTGCATGCTGAGCCTGTTTCACAGGCGTCGTCAGGCCTTCTGGAGGTCTTCAGGCATTAACAGGGCATGAGCCAAAGGCCTGATTTCATTACAAAAGGAATAAAAAGGGGAAAAAAAAAAAGATGCTGGCATCTGCCCAAGTACCTGCTCCTTTCTTCTGGGTCTCTTCTGAGTCCTTTCTCAGCGTACAGATCCAAAATCCACCAGCCAGCAGCTGAAACAGGAGGCTGGAATAGGAAAAATCTACAGAATATTTTTCTGGGGCTTGTACGTGCTCCTCTCACACAGGTTAAGAGCTGGTATTTTGCTCAACCAGAAACCACCTCTCAGCAGAAATCAGCATATGCAGAACATGATGTACCTCTCATCAGACCATTTCAGTCTCCTGAGGAGAGTTTGGTAATGATCAAGCAGCCATTTCAAGGGAAAACAAAGAATGGAAAGGGGTTTTGGTTTGGGTTTGCTTGAAGCCAGAGCTAATGGGGATTATTTTATTTTTCAGAGCTGGATGCTAGACCAAAAAGGCCAGAGCAGTTTTTCCGTGCAGTGTAGCTGGACTCCTTGGGGAAATATACAGACGTTTTTACTCAGAAATTAGTTGGATTTTGATTCTTGTTTTTAAAGGCAATAAATAAACACGATTATAGACTTGAAAAGCAGTTTGAGCTGCATTGGGCTTGTCGTTTCCTCAGGCAGCCGTTCCAGATGAGTGTGCCCTCTACTACTATAATTACTTTTTAAAAATAACTCTGCAAGTCTGTAATCTAAAGTGGGTGGTATGTAGCAAGTCTGAGAGCATTCTGCATTCAACCCACAGGCTGGGGAGAGGGTGGCTTTATATAAGGGTTTGCTTGTCTTCATCTCTGGGTTGAAATCCGACTTTTTCCCACAATCCATCAACAAATGGCCCATATAATGAAAGTGCTTTTTAACACGGGAGTCAAGCTTGCCAGGGACTCAGAGGGCTTTGCAGCCCCACAGGCTCTCAATATTCCCTCTGGATGTTACTTCTCTGCCTGGTCTTGTCTCTGTTGTATTCAGATTTAAGCTGCCTGGGCAATAGAGGAGAGCAGAGCCTAGCTGAGATTCACAGCTAAGTAATAGTCTAGACGTCTGTTTGAATCAGTTTTCAGCCCACTTTGCCTTTTGCCTGAGCCAGCTGATTTATTTATATACTCACGTGCTTAAAATAGATTGTCATTATTTGGTTCCTGTGGACTGGAAACAACGAACCTGGGAATTTGAGGCTCGATTGCAAATGATTTCTCCTACTTTATTTTCTCTATCTATTAAGCTTTTTGGTTGCTGATATTCTTAAGTGTGATGTGTTTGCAGACCTCCCTGCTCAATAATACAGCTATTTTCAGGCTCTTGTGAACACATTTGTCCTTACTTATAAGGGGATCTTTATACTCAGGAGCAGAGTGAGGAGATACTGCGGGCAGGGATTTGCCAAACTGAATCTATTTCCACTATAATGAAATAACCCATGGCAGTGTCTTCCTCCTTGTGATTTTTTTTTTTTTAGAGCTGTCATCTTCTTCAATGGGAAAGCTGAGGTGGAGAGAGAGAATTAGAAAGAGGAAGCCAAGGGTAGGTAGATGAGGGAAAGAAAGTCCTGGAAGTGGGAAATTCAATCTTCTTGAGCTTCTCCCATTCAGAGAGGTGCTAATACAGGCCCTAGGCTTGTACTCAGGATGGAGGTAATTAATGTTTGCTCTCAAATTTCCTTGGGTCTGAAGTTAAGCACTTTCACCATGTCATTTTCTATCAGGGTTTTGCCACCTCTAAATAAAGAACAGAAAATTACATTCCTTTTGCTTTTACATCCTAAGCATCAGCAAGCTCAGACTTGCAGGTTCCTCCTCATGTTCAGGACTCTGAACAGCACAGGGCTGACCCAGAATAAGCAAAAATTTGCTATCTCATTTGGCCCTTGATGGGGTTTTATTGGAGGTGTTCAGGCTGGTGGACAGACTTCATTTTTTCACTGAGTGCACCATCAGATGTGATTCCCACCAAATTCTTCCAGCTCTTCCCACCAAATGCAGGATAGCTTGGTATCCTCTCAGGCAAGCAGTAAGAGTGTCTGACCAGAGTACAGGGTAAAGGCATTTGTGCCTATTCCCACTAGGCACTGTCGTCACCGCTGGTCTATTTAAATCATTAGATGGGGAGAGCAGAAGGGAAAATATTTCTGTCTTAATCCCGGCTCCTACAAAACAGAGCAAATGCAGAATTGTGTCTTTAGCAGATTTCCTCTTGGGAAGAGAAGTCTCCTATAGATAATAATCCTTTTAGCAACATCTCCAGTTGCTAAATGAGGCTTTGTCTGAAGAACAAAGAAAGAGTCGCAAGCTTGAAATGTGCCTGAATTTCCTGAGTGCACTCGCCGCTGCGTGCAGGCAGGAAGCTGTGTTAGTCTGGTTTGGATGTTTGCTCTGAAGTGGCATAAACAGAGTGTCGGGTCTCCTGGGATCCTGATCTGACCCCTGGAACAGGGGTAGGGGTTCCTCTAACCTGCAGCTGTGAGAAGGTCTACCATAGTCGTGCAGCTCTGTGCCCACATCCCTGACTGTCCCATCTCCCCTCTGGCCAAATCCATCCTCTCAAGATCTTGAGTGGATGCAGGAGCCAGCAACAGAGGTGAACGGTGCAGCTGCAGTAGACCCAGCACACACGGGTGTTAAGCTGCCAGCCAGCAGGGAACTCATTTCCTGCACAATTATGAAAACAGCTGATCTGTGACATTTTAAGAAGGGGGAGAAAATACAGGGCAGGGGAAGGAAGGCCCCGGCTACGTAAATATTTACTTTTGCACAATGTCCTAGCCACCCCCTTCTCCCAGGGGCTGGGAGAAGAAGGGGTTGGTTGCTTCTGGCTCTGGGACGTGGTGACAGGGGACACGAGAGCCACCAGTGGGCTGCCCACAGCTGGAAGGAGCACACTGTCTGCCAAGCAAAAGCTGCTGTGCTTGACCCCTCTGCTTCCTGCTGCATCCCACAGCCAGAGATGTGCTGCTGGACTGCTAAAACCTTGCTTGAACCACCTGCCTGGGCCTCCCTTCACACTTCTTGGTCTTGCTCTAACAAAGCCAAGCTAATGAGGTACCCCTGCTAGTGAGGTATATCCTTGCTCCTTCCCAGACAGCAGCCTTGGGAAGGGGGTTGTGGAAATGAAGGCACAAAGCTTTTGGGGTAGTGCTGCTGCAGGCAGATGAGATGTCCAGGATCTGGGAACTGCAGCATCTTGTGTGATGCCACCACCACATCACATGCCCACCTCCAGCCAGGTCTGAAGCAGACACAAGCCGTATTGTGTGCAGAGGAGGCACTTAACTAGACCTGATTGAAAAAGACCCTTGGACACAGGTCAAAAAAAAGACCCTCAGAGACAGGGAAAAGACTTTCTTTTGATCATGGCATTGTTCAACCTGATACAATCCCAGTTTTTTATTTCTTTCCCTCACTCTAGACAAAAATGTTATTTTTAGCAGCCCTGTCAAAGAGAGGGTGAACCGACACTTTCTAGTCTGTAAATGCTGCTTGTTTGTCCTTTCATTAGCCCTGCTCGGATAGGGTGGCTGGTGCAGTGCCATGTAGGTGCTGTGTACATTTGACACAGCACCCGATGGCGGGGGCAGCTCTGACAGTCCCTCCTGTGTGTACTCGGTGGGTGGAGGGAAGGCTGCGGCGTGTGTTGCCTGAGGTCCAATTAGTCTGTGTTTGCAGCCAGGATTGCACCATCTAAGCCATGTTTCTGCAGTACAACAGTCTGTGGTGGTTGTGTCAGCACAGGGTGACCTGTATGTAAGGAGTCCCAGTAACAGTGACACCGATCCACTGGTGGGTCTCGGCATATCCTGCTCTCCCGGTGGTGTCTATGAAACCAGGAGAGTTGGAATAGGTGGGATTCAGAGATTTGTTTCATGCGAGTGGCTGATGTGGTAACAGAGGTACTTCCAGCCTGTTCCCTTCCACCCCTTTCATCAAGGAAATATTGGCTAAGCTCACTCCCCAGGACATGCACTGAGTGATGACTCAGTGAACAAACACAAGGGATTTGTGCTGTGAGTTAATTCTGTTGCTGGAAATCAAACCCTCTCCGTGGTCAGATGACATCTTTTTTCTTGGAAAGGGACTGAGGTTAAGAAGACAAGGAAGGCAGGTTAGTTAAAATATGTCAAAGTCTCTTGGGAGTAAGTAAAGACTGTAAATTAAAGCCTTTTAACTTGGAAAAGAACTTTAGAGTGATATGATCAGGTTCAATTTACTCCAAATATTACTTTCTGCCATTAAGCTGTTATCAAGTTTTGGTTCAATTGCAGTATTTTTATGGCTTCAGTGCAATGGGAACAGTTGCAGCCTTTATGCAAGTAAAGCATTTCCCTTGAAATGTTTGCAGTGAAGACTGTGGTATTGTGCAGGAACCTGGGTGTGAAACTCCCTGGAAACTAATAGCCAGGAGGTGACCTTCTCTACCTCTATTCTTTCTCTATTCCAGAGTAACTACACAATCTAAGGATTTATGTTGTGAACAATGAGGGGATTTAAATCAGGTTTAGTTTTACATTCTTGTTAATGAATCCTCAAACTTAGTAATAAAAGCTGAACATTTTTACTTATTTCCTCTTAAGCTGCAAGCATGTCTGATTCAGCAGCGTCTTGAGATGATTTGTCAGGATGAGAAAATAAATCACATCCCTCTTCCTCTTGGGATTAATAGGGAGCTAGAGTAATCCTGTACCCATAATATTATTTCAGTTGGGTTTGCATAATAGCCTGGAAATGGTTATACTTGATGCAATGCTTTGTAATGATGATGTTTCATCCTTTGAAGTTAGGTTAATTCATGTCACAGTGTCAGATCTGCACAAATAATAAAAGACTTCTTTTTTTCCTCTCCAGTTTTTCTGAACTAGCTCTCACTTTCTGATCCAAATTTTTACTATGGTCTATTGGAAGTGAGTGGGTTTTAATGCTGTTTCTGCAGATATCCAGCACCATCACAGCCAGGAAAGTCCCATCACACATTTGGTCTATTTACATGTCAGTGTGGCTGTGGGTTTAGGAAGATTCTGGTGTTTCTAAGGAGTCTTGCTGTGTGCCTGCCTGTGCTTGAAAGCTCTGCAAAGCATAAGTAATTCCACCAAAATCGCTGTAGCTGACCCTCTCCGTGAGCCAAGGTTTTCCACACGCATCTGGATCCTTATTCCTGGCTTACATTAGAGAAAGTGAGAGAAATCAGGCCCCTCATAATTACTTAAAAGCTGCAAGCTAGGCACATATGTAAATATTTTTGGGGTCACAACTTAGCTCTTTATTTTTAATATACTTTGTTATTAGTAATAATTTCTGAAGAGATTGAAAATCCCACCCATAAGTTTCTGTAGTGTCAAGCCTACTCAGCCTTGACCTCTGCTCCCAGTGGTATCCTTGGATTTACTGTTGACTTCAGCAGAAGCAGTTACAGCGGGTCTGAGTGCTTTTGAAAACCCTTTCCCTGTGTTTTTCTGTATAAAACCCATCACTGTAGCTGCCAGATTATACGACACTAGGGTTTAAAATGACTCAAGAATGAAATAAAACTGATAAGAAGGCTAAGATGTAATAAAACTAAGCAAAGTAAATTTGCTTTCTTTCTAAGACAAAGCAAAGTTTTAATTTTCTCTGGCCCAAGTGTAAAAACAGTTGAGTTTAGTTCGTTCTGTGTGTGCATGCTGGGTGTGTGTTGACACTGCTCCTGTGAAGCCCCAGAGATGATGTCCCACACCCACCACCACACATGGGCTTACCCCAGGCATGGGGGAGCAGGTGAGGGGGGATGGATGGGAGCTGGAGCCCACTTAGGGTTCTCAGTTTCAGTTTCTCTCTGTCCCCCAGCCGTAAGGTGCAATCTTGGGAATTTTCGGTTAAACCCATGTGTAGTCATTAATTCTGCCCAAGACTCATCCCTGATTTTCCCCACTGCCACAGGGGCTTTACAAATAGGAAACAGAAGATCTGTGGACTCAGGTGGGATTTAGAGGGTCCGAATCTACCCCCAGACTCTCTGTACTTCTTTTATTGGGGAAAAAGAGAGACAAACTAGAATTGCCATATCTCTCCATGGCATTAAAAGAATAAGTCCATAAAACATTGTGTAGCACTCAAATAACTGCAGCACTGAAGTCATTCTGTAATTACCTGTGCGCAACTGATGCCTTTACTGCCGGGCTTAAAACCTCCATGCTCACATCTGTTTGCAGATGTCCTCTGGAGCAGGGTGGTCTCTTGCTGTAACAGTGATGATAAATACTTTGCTCTTATGGATTAGATTATTCCTCACCAAGTTGTTCTCTGTTTCACTGGAGATCAACTATACTCATCATCTGTTAGGATTTTCTCCCCCAGGCCCCTTTTCGTTTTGCAATTAAACCAGATCCTTTGTTCTGTGGTGTCAGCAGATAGGAGCATTCCTCCAGGCAGCCGTGAACACAAAAATGAGTGGGCAAGGGTGTTGCTTCTCTCTGCAGCTTTCTGCTCCTCTTCTTCCACCATCAGCTCCCTGCGCATGATGCTCGCTCCAAGAGGTGGTTGTGTCCTCTCCATACTGTCCGTTTCCCGGTTCACCTCCCCTTGAAAAGAGAGTCCAGATGTTATAATCCTCTGGTAAGCCCTAAAACTGGCAGGATTTTTGCGTTTGTTTCCCTCCTCTTGTTTTATTTTCATAAGCCTATAGATTGACTTTATTTCTCTTAAGGGTTTGTAGGCTGGGAGACTGCTATTCATCCGCTTTTAATTAAAGCAATATAGGGAATTAGGCCTTTCACAGGGGTGGTTCTGGTGATGACTATGAATGTTTTTGTTAGTTTTCCTCCCTTCTGAGCAAATGCTTGGAAGTGTGAGTTGGAGCTTGTTTTTTAATTACCAGGAATAAAATTACTACATTATAGTGAAGTGATTTCTTTGCAAGGAAAAAGTCTTTCTTGGCTGCTGCTGTGTGCAATGGTATAACAAAGAGGGGATGGTTCACCGCTGCATCTGCAGAGACAGGAGGGCGGTGGGTGCAAGGAGAGAGTATGAATTTGGGTGTCAAAGGGCTGAGGCAGTTAGTAGGGCAGCACAGGGTGATCTGTGGCTTTTACAATATGGAATGAAGGAGTGGAGATGGTGGGAGCCCAGTCCCTCCTCCTGGCAGGGCCAGTGCCTGGCTGATTCTCACAAGAGTCTGGTTTAGATTAGGCTGGCCAAGGCACAGTTTGTCTTGACGTTGGTGCCACCCTGCAAGAGTGAGAGTGCAGAGCTGAGAGCGTCAGGGAGAGCAAATTACTGCTCTTCCCAGGCGATTTACAGTCTCTCGCTCCCTTTTTGTCCTCCTTCAAAGCAGTACTCTCAAACTCATAAAGCACAGCCTCATGCAAACAGAGGCTGGTGCAGACAGGGCATAGGAACTTCCCATTGACTTATGGGGATCACAAACTTGGCTTTTTCTGGATCTTGGGGAAGGCAGCAAAAGCCCCCTTCCCAAGAACATGATTATTTCAGATGAGTGAGTGAAGGGTCTCAAGAGCAGGTCTCCATCTGACCTAGGGAAGCTGCTGCCTTTTCCACGTTTGAATTATTTCAGGATAGTTTTTACAATGTGAAAGACTCCAGCAGGAAATTTTCAGAAGAGCCCAAGTGTCATCTGAGCCTGGCTCCCGTGTTCTGAAGTGTCAGTGTGTTCCCAGTGTGTGTGTGTGTGAGTGTGTGTGTGTTTGAAAATTTTACTTCTATTTCAAATGGGTTAGCTATTTCCGTACAGTGAAAGGAAAGCTATTACCCTGATTGTCAAGAACATCAGTATGCTTGAAGGAAAACTTGTATTTGCCTGTGGATCCCTGGGGAGAGGGGATAATCCTCTTCAGTCTCATTAACTGCTGTCCTTCTTGCATGTTGCTTGTTGTTGCTGGCACAAGGATGCAGCTTCTTTTGGCTCCCTCAGCCCCATGAGCCACAGGCAGGTCCTTGTGGTGCTGCAGACTAGCCAGCACAGGTCTTTGTGTCCCTTTCTGAAGTCCTTTGGGTCCATCTCAATGCCAATATGTGATGAAGGACTGTCCCCACCATGCTCCTCTCTTTTCTCTCACCTCTAGCCTGAACGGTTTGCTGTCCTCCAGAGGCTCACTGATGCTGCACATTTCCAATCTCGTGGAGAAGCCGGGCTGGGTTCTCACTCGCAGCAGTGAGACATCGGCTCCAGTGTCACTTGATTGGGTTTTGATCTGTGCTAGTCCCAGGGCTGGACTCTGCCCTCATTAATGGCTTCTACATTTGGGAATGTGCACTTCCCTTTCTGCAGGGTTTCCCTATTGCAATGCCTAGAAAGGGCCAAGAAAGAATTTTTTTTTTTCCCCCGTTTGCCATGCCTGGGGTTCCTCGGGGGCTCTGGATTTATTCTGTGGTTTGTTAGTAATGCAGGTTTCCTGGTGAGTTATAAGATGATCTAAAGCAACCTGACTTATTGAGCTGACTCAGAAGTGACCCTCCTGAATCACTCCCAGGCAGCTGAGCTGTCTGAAGAGTTGACTACAGGGGACTGATCTGCTTGTCATTAAAACCAAAATGTTCTATATGCCTTCAAAAATATCAGAAATTAGTTAGATTCTTTGTTTTATGAATATTTTCAAAAAAGTATTTTCAGTGCCCTCTTTATCAAGTAATAGTTATTTAAACTAATGCAATATCTGAAATGCACCTGTCTTGCCCTTTTGGCACATAAACAAAAATAAAATGTGAGTTAAAATAAACAATGTAGAAAACTGTCATCCAAAGAAAAATAAAAAACCCCCGCATCTGCTGAACTACAAAAGAAACACCTGTGAAAAAGACTCATCTGGTACTTTTTCTGGGTAAATAACATGAAAAAGAAGGTACTTGAAACAGAATTTATGTATTGACTCAGAGTGATTTAAGGATCTTTTTGGGATTCAGACGGCTCTCCTTTCAGAAAAGGGAAAATAAGAAGACTGGAAAGTGCATACTTATGAAATGCTCATGATGTATGTGTAAGCTAAGGCTTCACACAGCATCAGTGAGTGAATGGAAGAAGTCTTTTTAATTCCCCTACACTCTGGATAAGGTTTTTAACAAGTGGTCTGGCTCATTGCACATAGTCCTTTGCCCCCTGTTGTTCTTCTCCTCACTGTGTCCCTCCCTCATCATGCCAGATTCACATTGGAAAGCAAAGTTATTGGAACTGGACATTACTTGAGTGTGTGCTAGGGCAGATATCCCAAAACCATGGGCTTAGACCAGGTGAAAGGGGGAAACACATGGTGAATCAGGCCTGAACTTTTCTTTGTGTCCTAAGTATACTGAATGTGCATCCTCCTTACTTATAGTGCATTGGAGAGGTGATTTTGGATTTGGACTGCCTGGGGAGGTGAGGAGTCTCTGTCTTTGGAGATCTGTAACTACAGGTACTGACTTCTTCAGTAGTGCCATAGGTAGAGTCAATTGTGCCATGAATCAGGGTAATGGATTTGCTGGTCTCTTGAGCTCCCTTCTGGTGCTGTATTTCTGTGATTTGGTTATTTGGAGCCATACTTGGAAAAGATTGTGATGAAGATAATTCAGAGTGTGTAGCAAGTGGACATGAAGGGTCAGTAGTTTGTGGTTGTAAGATCTTGGCCTCAAAAAGAATAATTTTAGTCTACCAGTAGGAGAAACTTCTCAAAATCTGATGTTTTCCTAATCTACTTCAGGTTTTTAATCCAAATCCCATGATTTCTGGACAACACCCCTCTGATTTGTAAGTGGCACCAGTTTAATTCTTGTCACCACAAAACCAGTCCCTCAGTTGAATGTGCTCTTTGAACTGTACATGTATGAATATTGCATTCAGAGGTCTCATGTCCCAGAGCAATCATCACAGCAGTTGCAAGAAATACTTTTTATTTCCTCCTCCTTCTCTGTCTATAACGAAAAAGCCCAATCTTTCAAATCCATTTGCAACAACATAGTTTTATGTAACACAGCAGGTAGTACTCTCTTTTGCATCTTGCAAATGAGTGCAGTGAAGGCTCTGCTACATGGTGTGGGCTGTTGGGTGTCTGAGGAATTTCTCTGCTGGGCTCCACTGTTCCCACTTCCCTTCTCTCCCCCTCCCCATCTACTCATACACAGGACCTTACCAGTGGTTGAGTCTGTGGCAAGTGGAGCATCCCCAAGCTGCTGAACAGGCGCCTTTAATGCTGCATGTTTCTTGCAGTCGGGTAGTTCCGAGGTGTGGCCTGGATTTTGTTTTGCACAGGTGCCCAGTGTTAATTCAGGTGCTCGGCACCTCTCTGCTCTATATTAACTTGTTCAAAAACCCCAGTGGAACTGAGTGTTTTGATTGTGAACAAATTAATCTCGGGGACTATCTTGTGTTTGTACAGTGTCTGGGACGGTGGGTTTCTGCTCTGGGAATAAATATTTTGGAAAATATCTTCAGGTTTCTTGCAGAAGGACCACTACTCTCCAGCCATCTCCCCCTGCCCTCACACTGCTGGTTGGGAAGTTACATTTCCACCATTCTGGTCCTGAGAAGGGACCCACTCTTACCTTGCCCAGGGAAACAGCGAGGCTTGTTCTGCTCAGATCAGCATGGAAAAATATTATGCAGGGTGCAGCTGAATTCCGTCTAAACATAAGTAGAGTAGCATGTCCCAGAATATCTTTTCGGTCTAAATCTTGCTCAGCAGTTGAAAGTCCCAAGTACCAATAAAGTCACTGACTAAGGAACATTACTCAGTTCCTTTGGGTGCTTGGCTAGGGGCACTCATAGTTTCCAGTCATACGATTACTCCGTTTTACTTCAAGCTGCCCTGTTTTCCTTTAGTCTTTCAGCCTTAAAGAAACGTGGAGTAACTTTGTGTTCTGCTTCTTAATGGCAAAGTCAAGGGATCCCCAAGATGTGAATCTTTTTGGCTTCCTTTCCTGCGACCTGGGAACAACTTCTTTGTCTCCAGTGCCAGATGCAGTGTTAGTTTTCTGGTTTATTTTCCCTCACCCTTTCTGAGTCTCTCTTTCTTGCCCCTTTTCCACTGGAACTGAAAAAAAAATTTGGGATTTTCCAAGCAGAAGTGTGTCTCTCAGATACACAGTGGAGATGATTCAGCACCAGGACATTCATTCTGCACGCTGAGTTTTTGATGAGGAGACAGGAAGGGATTAAAATCTGAACCTGAACTGAAATTTGGCAAATTATCTCAGTAAAAACCTCAGGAAAGGCCAGCCCCAATTTCTGGACAGTTCATTCTTTAGTGCCTGTGGAGATATGAAGAACATCCAGCCTCAGATGAGTCATTAGCCTGGCACATGGGAAACCTTCAGTTCAATTCCTTGTGGTCTCTTGCAGGAATTTACATGCAGGAATAAACATCTGAATGAGACCTGTGCATCCTTGAGCTGTCATTGATACCTTGTCCTGTGTCATTGACAACTGCAGCATGGCCCCAGTGTTTAGTGACCTTCACCACCCAGTCACGTCTCCAGGGACCCAGAGGTGTGTCTTTGGATGGTCAGTGGCTCTGCTGAGAGGTCTTGCACTCCTGTACCAGGTGGAGCTGCTGGTGTTGTGATTTCAAATATGCAACCCATTGCCTTAGCTAAATTTACTCCTGTTGAACCACTGAGATACAGGTACACATCAGAGTGGGGACCGTGAATGTTTTAGGTAGTTGTGTGACCCAAGAACTTGTTCTGCACCCTTAAATCAGAATGTGGGTCTGTGGCTTGAGCTGTGTCGCCAAGTGTGGTCCTGAGCAAAGCCAGATCAGCCGTTTCATCCTGGCCTGACTCCAGGTGATCTGTGTAGGTCCACTGATGGGGAGAGATGTGTTGCCTGCTTCCTAAATCTGGCCTGAATGTTTCTTTTTCACAGAAGTAACACAAAAGTACACTTGAACTATACAGAAGCTGCGACTGAAGTTTACTGGGCAGTAGTTTCTGCAATAATTATCTACAATACCTGACACATGCCACAATCCAATTTTGTGGCTGTGCCATGCTGGTATATTTGACTTATTTCATTGTGAGCATTGCATAAAAGTATCACCTGTCTGTGAAATACCCCCATATTTGGAGTCTAACACAGTGAATTTTGGATAGCAACACTACACCTCAGATTAAGAGTAGGGATGAAGAAGAATCCCACATCCAATTGACCATGGCAAATCCAATTCAAACTGCGAAAGGATATTTTTCCTCCCATTAGGCAGAATGTGATTAATTTCCCATGTGGAAAATTGTTCAAGACAGACGTGCTCGTAATTTATGGCATAAGAGATCCTATTACTACAAGCTCCATCAAAACCTACTGTGCCTCCCAAAATAGCAATAAGAAGATAATTATATTAACAGCTTTTCTTGTTATTTGATATATGACTGACATAGGCTGTAAGCTTATTTTCTGCCAGATTTGAGCCTTCATTTAAGGATGGATGCTTTGGCATTTGTGGACATTAACAATAATCCTTGTTTTCTGACATTTGAAATTAAAAATGTTAAAGGAAAGTTTTTAAAATAGAGGATCAAAAGCCAATAGGTACAAATGAGCCCACAGTTTAAAACGATGCATCCTCTGAGGATGAACGCTTAGAAACTTCGTATCCAAAAAGAAACATGGTTTTACCAGCAAGGATTCTTGAAGGATCTGTTCTAGAATCTGTGCTCTTCAACCCAGGACTTTCAAAAGAGGGTGTTAGTAATATAACTAACTTAGCTGTTCACAGAATTTACTTAGGATACTCAGATTCAGAACTGACTGCAAAATGTTGGAGGAGGATCTCATAATAAAAAGGCAGTTTGGTGTTGGTAAGCACAGAGCAGTGCTATGGCGGGGGGAAAAGGGATCATTCAAATCTTGGGGGGAGATTTCAGTAGTTCTGAGGATATTTCCAGGAAAACTGCAGCTCAGCAGTCAGCAGCAGTCAGAAAGCCAAAGGTGGTGTTAGAAAGAATTAGGCAAAGAATGGGGAACAAAACCCAGAGCTTCAGCTGCGGAAATCCACGATTTCCCCACGTCGTGAATACCCCGTGCAGGTCTGGTCGTTGCCTCTCGGAAAGGGTGTATAATAAAGTTAGGTGCTGAGAAGGATGACAGAGGTGATTACAGAGGTGAATTGGCTTCTGTATGAGGGGAATAGATAGACTAAAAGTCTTCAGTCTGGAACAAAGGTGTTGGTTGGGAGAGAGTAGAAGTTTGTGAAATCACAAAGAATTTGAGAGAGTGAGGAGGACGTGATTATTTTATTTCTCAGAATACAAAAACCAGGTGCAGGCTATGAAATTTAGAAAGCAAGCTTAAAGTGAACAAAAGGAAGTATGTAATCATATGCCGTGTGATTAAATTATGAAATTCATTTCCAGAATACTCTATAGGGACCACAATATCTGTGGGTTCAGAAATGTACTAGAGCAGTTTCTGTAGGATGGAGCCAGCACTGGTTGCTAAAAATTATTTTCTAATTCCAAAAAAGTCTATCCACTGATGTTCAGGAATAGAAAGTGTGTATCAGGAAAAGGATCTCATTACACGCGTCCTGTTCTTGAATTTCTTGTCTTTTTACTGGCTGCTCTTGTAGACAGGAAGCTGGAATACAGAGATCTTTGACCCAAACAGATGCAACACTCTCACATCGCTGCAACAAAGTGGACTAAATCTTCTGTCCCTTTTTAGTGTAACTACCAGTGAAGCTGCATTCTTGAATTGTAGCAGCTAAACACATAGATGGTGATCTTCCATGTAGAAGTGGAGGAGGTGGCATCTGTCCATTCTTGACCTTCTACTTGGAGACCACAAGTCTGCAGGCTGAACCACCTTAGAGGGGTTACCTGAGGTACCCAATAGTGGGACTTTGTACCTGTGGTGAGCCCAGCTCACCAGGACACAAAGGCAAACAGCATTTGGGGAGCTGCCATTCCTGTGTGGTGGCACAGGGAGAAAAAGACCAGTTTGTTTGGTGGTGTGGATTTCGTTAGCAGTCAGTCCCGTTTGGCTGCTCACTGTCTACGTGGCTTGAAATGCAATTAATCAGGGCCCGAAAGGGTAATTATCAGCTCACATTCCTAATGCAGATTTCTGTGCCTATTCATGTTACTGGTTTGGTGTTGTTTTTTTTTTATTTAGCAATAAAGTTGGGGTTATTTTCATGTGTTTATGCTGCTGGCCCAGCGATCCTTATTAAAAATAAAAAATAACAAAACATTAGTTTCCAGTCCACCTTTTCTCCCTGGGAAATGAAAAGTCCATATTAACCATGAAAGGGAAACCAAAGCGTGCACAGTCTTAGGGTCCTGCTGTCACCTTGGCTGAAGGCACTTTTCCTTTCATGGAGCAAGTAATTGCTTAGAGCATTAATCCCTGAAAGAGGCCTTTTATTCTGCAGTGGGTAAAGTTGTTGACATCTGACAGTGCCGTTTCCTCCTTTGAATCGGCACCTTGCTGAACCCAGAAGAAGGTCACGCTGGAAAGCTAGGGATGCTCAGCACCCTCCACTCTGAGCTCCAGGACAGCAGCTCCATCCTCTGCTATGCTCTTGCACACGTAACGTTGCATTTACTTGCATCTGGAGGAACTGAGAATAGCTTTTCAGGGAGATTGTCCTCAGCTGTCTTCTGGCATCAGCAGGCACTGATGGTGCCAAGTCGCACATGAGCATAGTTTGGATTAAGTGGCCTGAGCTGGAAATCACTGAAGTGCTCACACATGGAGGAGCTGGGTGTAAAGCAGACTGGTTATCTGATAAGTAATTATAAAATCATTTCCCTGTGCCTGTGCATCAGCTGAGCCATGCTAACTGCTGGTGCAAGAGCTCTTAGTCATGCAGCTAGGGTGGAGCAATCTGAGTGAGCTTTGCTGTCCCCAGGGGGCTGGGTGACTGGACATGGGCTCAGGTTGATGCAGGCTACATGTGCCCATGTGGATCACCGTGCCCGCTGCCTGCCAAAGGGGTGGGTTAGCCGTGTGTACATCAGCCAGGAAGGGGCAATAGGGGTGGCTTCATGGTCAGGAGTTAAAGAGGAGGTGCTGCTCGGTGGCCTGGCCACAGACCTGACCTGAAGGCTGTTTTGTCAGGTGATGTGGCCAGATCTCATGTCTGGATTATTTCTTTGCAAGCTTTGCAAGGAGTCAGAGCAGGGAGGTGCAAATGTGACTGCACCAGTCAGACCCTCAACATGTGCTGAAAATAAAGTACCCATCTCTCTTCTCCTGTAACACACAGAAGTCAGCCACCTCTGCCTTAAAGCACATGCTCTTTGAAATCAACAGTAACTTTATCAGGTATCAGAGTAGGCAGAGAAGAAATCCCTACCAGAGTTTATTTTAATGACACCAAAAGGTAAGATATAGTAAAAAGACGTGTCTGGAACCAGAGAATGATGTCTGTGGTTTGAGATGGTGTCTTAGTCTGCAGATGAGCTTCCTGAGTTTGAGTCTGGCCAGCTTTGATCTGGTCATCATTCAATGGCTTCTGTGCTTGTCATCTACTGAAAATTCAACTTAAAACTATTCAAAGGCTTTGCTTAGAGGACTCCAGGAGAGCAGTTCTCTTTGGAAAAAGAGAACAGTGCTCTGTTTTGCAAAGCACAGGGGATTTTGTTTCTGAATACTGCTCTCTGAAACGCTAGCTGGTGAGTTCCAGCCTCTGACAGGCACAGACACCTAGTTATGTTTGCCGCCACATTGTTTGTTTGTTTAATTTCTGTGTTAATTGGAACCTTCCAAATACCACAGCTGCTCTGAGGAGCACTGTCCCTGCCAATCTGACTGCTGAATTTCACCTCCTGTAATGTGGACGTGTACCTGGCAGCTGGTTTAATCGAGGTCTTCCACAGGAGAGAATTTTGCCTATTTGTAGCAGAAGTCGAGGATTTGTTTTTTATTAGAATAAATGTTTGAACAGAAAGCTTTTCTGACCCCAGATGCCCAGGTAGGTGTATTTTCATTCTGCATGCGATCAGTAGAGGGATCTAGGGAATGGCTTTATTACTGTCATTAGCGTGCGCTCATTTTGTGACCTTGTGAAGCCACCTTCACATCCCTACCCCTCAATTTCTACCTGCAGTGCTCCTGTAAGAGTATAGGCCATAGCACTGCATTATTGCATGACCTACCTCCTAGTAATAATAACTTTCATCTATGTGGTGTGAGTGCAAATACTATTTTATTCACGGCTCCAGTTCTCAGCCAGCTTAAGGGTGGAGTCTCCCAAGCAGTGTTATTGCCAGTCGTGCCAAAGGATGTGGCTAGGACCTTACTGAGCTTTTCCAGTGTAGTTTGGCAAGGGTGCAGTGCAAATCCACCTCCCTCCAGTGACCTTGCTACAAGGTCTTTGACCCCACTGGATGTAGCTCAAAGGCTCCCTGTTGGCGAGGCTGGCGCTGGCCCAAGTGTCTGTGAGGTAGTGTCTCGGGCTTAGTGTCATGCCAGCACGTGCTTTAATGACAAGTCTCATAAGAGCTTATAAGACAGTGCAAATGTTTTAATAAGCTCAATTTGTTAATGCTCCTGCTTTAAAAGATTGAGGTGAGACCATATGGTCCTTCCCTGATGGTCTGTACCACTGGTGTCAGTAGAAAGACTCCTATTGACTTCAGCAGACCCCAGTGAGCAAGGTGGTGCCTGGCGTGTTTTTGGAAAGAGCAGAGGAATAGTTTGGTTAGTGTAGCTACAGGGACATGGACTAGCCCTTCAAGAAGAGCATTTTTCATGGAAAAAGGGGTACAAAGGCTTTTGAGAGACTCTTACCTTTTCCTGCTCTGAAGGGCAGAATGTGGAGTACCTTGGATGAAATGAGCATGTTCACCTGCAAATACATAATATGAATAGGGGCTGCTGGTTCCCAAACTTGTTGGACCAGTGTCATACGGCGATCCACGTCATTCCCACACTGCCCAGGGAGTGAAAGTTACTTCTGAATATAGCTCTGCAGACTGAATGTGGACTACTAGTGATTTGGAGATCACAGGTTAGGAGCCACTAACTACCTGGTTGAAAGCAGGACACTGGTGTCAGCTGATACAGGAGGAAGACCAAGTGTTTCAGCAATAAGATGTAGTAGTTGACGTTCCTCTGATCAGTTTGGTATAGGGTCTAGATAGTTGGATTGTTATTTAAGCCCTGATGTTTCTGCATGTTAGATGACTTGGTCCTGGAAATTCGGAAACTGGGCTTTTTTGAGGATGTTCAATAAAATGCAGGGTGCAGTGGATGTGTAAGTGTACAGATTCTTATCTTAGGGGAGAAGTATGCATAGGCAAGGGCGATGCTTTGGATCTGCATAGGTTTCCTGTTTTTCTGTGCCTTTTGCTCCCAGCTTAGCAAAGACTGTATGCAAAGAGGGGGACACTCCTTCATCTTCTGTGTCAGGAAGCTGTGCTGTTTCCTAAGGCAATGTTTCTCGGATATTTTGAAAATGTGACCCTCTTTTGGCTCCTTGTCTTTGTGAGACTCTGAGTTATCATCAAGTCAGTTCCTCCAGGTGAGGGTGTGCCTGTTGCTGGTGTTGCTGGCTGCAGGTATAAATACCATTCTCCCTCTCCCCTTGGCCAAACTGACTGCTTTCTGCAATTAAAAGCAGTTGTCTGTTTGCAGGCTTAGGTACCAGTTACAACCAGTAATTACAAATGAGTTCACTTTCCGCCTTGGGGAAGCTGAGCTGTGCAGTTCAAGGAGGCACCGATTTCACTGCAGAAGTTGAAGGCTTTACTCACCGAATCAACACTCCCAACATTTTGTAAACACTCATCAACTGGAAAGTTCAATTTTAAGGGATCTGGGGATTTATGCTCAAGCTACCATCCTCTTGTGTGGGGTAGACTTTTTACTTTGATGTACTCTGACTGTGAAGTTGGTTTAAACATGGTAGTGGATCTCTTTGGGTTTGCTGGTGCCTACAGACCAATGGACTGAGAGCTGCCCCACAGTAAGATAATTGAAAAGATAATTCTGTAGCACTTCTGCTTGCCCATTCCAGACCAAACACTGCATAATTTGCCTGCACCATGATTCCTGCCCTCCTTTGGAGAGGTGAGAGATTTGCAGCTGCAGCAGCTGAAGAGGAGATTACAGAAACAGTGGGTTGTTTGGGTGATAGCAGCAGGACACAGAGCAACATGAAGTAGCTCTTGGCTTATGCAAAACACTGTACAAACAGTAACAGAGCTGTTAGCTTGAGATTTGCACCCTGTGGCCCCCATCTGTCATTCCTGAATTTCAGCATTGGTGCTCATGGCTTTTCTCCTTCTTCCAGCTGTGCTTGATGTTTGAATTCCCAAAGTCTGTACTATCAAAGCTGCTGTAGAGGTGATACTGTTGTCTCTGGAGGATAGTAACCACCCATACAGACAGTGGAAAACAGCCAGGTTCAGAGGTAGGAGCTTTTACTGGTGGGAAATCCAGCTTTACCTCTTGCCTGTCTTTGGTTTCCCCTTGTAATTATTCACATAAGGGCATATTCTGCTTATCAGTTCTAATGGAGGAAGATTTCCTGGTGGTATTCTTTTATAGTCAAGCCATGTTATTTCCCATTCTTTATGGCTTCTTGGTGATTTTCTTTAACATTGCAGCTTATATGCATTAAAAACAGGATCCAAGTGCAGAAGGACACCCTCCCCGCCACCCCCCATATATTGTTATAGCTTGTGTTGACTTTCCTGGCTGCCCCATCTGTCTCCATCACCTCTTGTCACCTTCCATAGTAATTCCTGCTGATTAGCAAAGGCCTTTATCAGCTGAGGCTCTTTGGCAGCCAAGTTCAGCCAACAGTTCTGACTCTGTCACAAGTTTCTACTTATTAAAAAAAGTCCTTCCACCTCCCACCGGTGGAAACAACATGAATCATTTCCCTCCCCTTTCTTTGTCAGGAGCAAATGCCATCAATGTTAGGACCTTGGCACTGGCTTTCTGACTCCAGGAAATCATGGATGAAACAATCCATGGAAACTGGGATCCCCATGTGAAAGTAAGATACTATTTTATAAGGAACGCACCTCTTTTTTTGCTACAGTCAGATTGCCATCTGGTTGAAAATCACACGTACTTCCATGAGAAACATGAAACTGTTCTTCTGTCCCATAGTGCTGTGCTGTTGAGTTATCTATTTTACATTGCAAAGTGGCAGAGTGTCTTTAAATGCTCCATTTGGGAGTTACATTCTGTGACAGGTGCCTGAGAGTTCTGTGCAGGACCCTGGGGTGGATGTCACAGCTTAAATGGGTTGAGGGGAATTTGTGTCCTATCTGATTGCACATCTGTGCTTCTTCAGTGTATAAAAATAATAATAACAGCTATGTGTAAGGAGTAGAAGCCTTCATAAAACAGCAAAAAGAGCCTCACCTCATCTTGTTAGCAGACTCTGTCTCTCAGAAGTTGATCTTAGGTTGAACACATTGCTTGTCAAGGTATATGCAGACCTGGTACCTCTCAGGTTCTCAGGTAAAAAGAGGGGAGAACCCAACAGCACAGTAACAAGAGCAACACGAAGAGGCAGAAACAGGAGCTCTTCCCTGCTCTTAGGGGACAGCTGACTGACGGACCCCCTGCAGCTGGAGCTTCTGTAGATGGAAGCAGCACATGTCTCCTTTAAACATAAATTAGATGAGACATTACAGTACATTTAATGTACCTATTAGTATTCAGGCTGTTCACTGTTGAATATTTATCATATGGTTTGCTTCATGTCCTTCTCTCTGAAGTGTGGTGACGCTGCTTGAAGTAGAAGATTAAATGTGAATATGCATTTGTCCGTTGTCCCTTTGACAGTGGGTTTGAGCTCTTCCCAGCTCCTTGCATGACACAACCAGTGTCTTTAGATCAATCCGTCACCCAGACATCACTTGAAAGGAGACTCAAATTCAGCAATTAGAGAGTAAGAGATGGATCTGTTCTCTGGTATATTTGGAAAGGAGCTAAAGAGCAATTTCTGTGCCTCCCCATTGCCCCTGCCACAGCTCCCACTCACTGCCTGGCTCCAAAGCAGCAAAGCTGGCAGCTCGGGGCTGAGCCCCTGGCACACTGGTGGGAGATTACGAGGTCGTCTCGAGAAGGTCTCGAGGCCTAGCTAGACAGCATTTCTCCTTGCCCGTGAAAGATGTGATTAGGAGATTTGTTTTAAAGGCTGTCTTAGAGCTTACAGATCATCAGTCTAGGGCATTTGATTTGTCTGTTGTGACTGTAGGGGCTGTATAGCCTATGTCCCCCTCCCTTGAAGAGGAAAGGCTGAACTTTTCTGCTAGGCATCCCCCTGGGGACTTCTAGTGCTTCTCTGCCTAGTGATGGCCAGTGCTGTCCTGCCTCCAGACCATGCTCCACAGTGTCACCAAGCCCAGCAGGAACTGAGCTGCTTCTCTGCATGAACCACATCCTTGACCATTAAAAAGCATTAGGTTATGGGCCTCTCTGGTGTGTGCAGTACAGATTTGTAAGCTAGTGGGAGGACCAGAGTGTGGGGATACTTTTAAGCATTTGCTGCTTCTAAGTATGAGGTTACACAGGAATAAAGTGATATTCAGAGGACACCTTTAAGCTTGCAGAATCAGCAGCTGCCAGATAGACAGTCTCCTGCGTAGCTTTATTCTTCCCACTTTATGCACCCGCTGTGTATACAGGAGGAACCTGGGGTCTTGTGGGAGAAGGGCTGTGTGGTCGTGGAATTAAAGGCTACATCTATATATATATAGACGGAGAGATGAAGGGATGACTTAAGATGTCCCCTACAATGCTAAACCTGATACTTTGCCTCTTATCCACATTAATTTCCTAGGAATAATATTTTCTTTAAAGAAAAAATGGTAAAAATAAATATTGTTATCCTGTATTAGCAGCAGGGCTGGAGCCCTGTGTCTTCTCTACGTCTCTCTTTCCCAGTGCTGCAGTCCTCAGAGTCCCTCCTAACAAGTGCCAGACTTCTCTTGGCCCAGTCAGAGCCTGGCACATTGGTGAATGAAATACTTGCATGAGGCAGTGGTGCCCTGCATAGCCTATAGCTTCCCATCCGAGTCCAAGAGAGACTTCCCCTTCACTTCCTACCTGGGCTGCAGCATGGTTAAAAAGCCACTCATCCTTCTGTAAAACGGAGATGTAGTGCCTGAGGAGGCTTAAAAGAGCTGCAGTAAAATTCAGGAGAGAGGAAGCAGCACTGTATGTACTCGCACAGAAGTAAATCCCTTCCTTAGAGATGTGAAAGCTACCCAGAGGAAAAGCCAAGCGGCACGTAAACCACTACTCCACCCTCACAAGGAAATTACCCAGGCTGTTCTGCATTTACTGCCCACCCCAGGACTTCCCTGCTTCACGTTAGTGCTGTGTGAAATGCTCCTCTCTACTGCTGTCTTGAGGGTTCCTCGCTGGCCCTTGCGTGCCCCCACTGCCTGGCTGTCTGACAGCTCTTTATTTCTTTGTGGCAATAACAGGATGATCCAAACTACCTTGTTAGGCAAAGCTTTCCATTAAAGGGCTCTGTGTCCAGTGTACCCACTTGGAGAGTATAAAGGAGTGTACAGCATGGGTCTCTCGGGTTGCCTTCCTTTTCCAGTCCCATGGAACCTCCGCTGGTTTCAGAGGAAGACCAGTAGAAATGGGGGAACTGGAAGAAGCACTAGTAACTTGTACTGGATCTGCAGTGGTTGCTGCTGGTCAATCAGGAAGGATTCGGCCAAGCTTCTGTTGGCAGTCTGTCTTCCCAGAGGAGGGGAGAAGCTGGACATTTGGGAAGTTGTCCCTCTTATAGGTGCTTCAGTACCCCTGGCAATAAGGCTTCTCTGCCTGAGGACCCCCAGGATTTGTGAGGGGGTCCCTCCTTGCTACCCACCAGAACTGGATGTGCTTTTGCAGTGTCCTTGCTTCTCTTGCTTTTTTCTTTGCTGACCGCTACTCCATGGTGCTCTAAACTGCTCAGCCTTCTCCAGATCTCAGTTTTGAATGCCATACTAGACTGGGCAGCTACAGATCTTCCCCACAGCAATCATTGAGCCTTTTCCAGCTTCCAACAGCAGACGGAAAAAATCTTTCTTTTTCTGAAGGGATAAAAATGGAAGCACCTTCTGGGCTTTCTTTTGTCCTAGCACCACAGTAATCATGATATTTCCCATGTCCATTTAAGGACTGAATTAAGACTCATCATATCCTGGGGTCTTTTTTGTACTCTGTGTTTAATATATCATTCTTTATTATATTTATCTTGTTTCTTATGTTTGAGTCTTTCATTTATTATGTTACTTTGAAGACTGGGCCTCCCTGTAAACTGTCTTTTAAGGAAAGCTGAATTGCATTTATATGAGATCTTTAATGTGTTTAAGTCTTTGGTTCCTTTATGTTTTTATATGGTCACCAGTTCGACTTTCAACTCATGGCTTGAACTGAAAACAGGAAAGCCAGAAAGTGAGAAAATTTCCAAAATGTTGCTTTCTCTTTGCAGTATATTTATAAAAGTTGCAAAGAAGTATCAAGATCTCCCACATCAGCATTTTGGGAGCATTGAGAAGGGAACTAGTCTTTTCTCTACAGCTACCCTGCACCGCATCCTCTCATAAAAGTGGCTTACTGCAGTTATGCAGTACAAGTACAGCATGATCCTGGGGGCTATCAGAAATAATAAGAAATGTTTTGGAAGTGCAGGTAGTCCTCCCAATTTACTGACAGAGAAGCAGGAAAGCAGCAATGTTTTGCTGTATCCAGACTGGGTCTGTGCAGGGAGATGGAGTGCCACTTTCCTTCTCCAGCAGCTTTTCATTAAATCGTTCAAGCTCAGATGAACATCTCAGACACTTCTTGAAGAATTCCCCTGTGCTCTGTGACCGCATAGCATCACATCGTACAGGGATGGCTCAGCACCAGCTTTGTAATGAGATAACCACAGGGATCCCAGAGAGATAAATTTATGGCACTAGGAAATGGCTTTACCTTGCAGGACAAACTGTTTTGCTGCCAGAATTGGATGGTGATAAACCACTTTCTCCTGTCTGAAACAAAAGGCTTTAACACCTTTCAGATTAGCAGCTATGGAGGAAAAGGCAACCAAAAGGGGCAGGGTCTGGGAGGGTTTAGAGCCTCTGCTACTGGACTGTTAAAGACTGTCATTTCATTAACCTCTCAGCTTGTGTAATCATGACAAAATCAAAGCCACGTATTGAGATTTTGGATCTGATTTAATTTCCTAGTCCATTTCCTTATCCCATGATCTATGGATGAGTATCTCATTTGCCTGTTGGCAGAAGTTTGGAGTGGTGGTATATATTTCAGTGGCTTTTTTACGTAGACATTTCATGGACTAAATAATGCTGGCAGATACCGTTTTCTTCCACTGCAAGGAGAACATATAATTTATTCTTGTCTCATCACATTAAAAGAAATACAGCACAAAAGAAAAAGGGAAGAAAACCACCAAAAAAGGATATGAAGATATAATCCCTTCAAGCCAAAAAAATACCAACTCCATCACATCCTTGTGTGTGGGGAAACTCAGCTCCTAGATTATTTTTATAAACTTTGTTACAATCAGTTTCACACAAAACCCAGCCGTTTATTTAATCTTAACCAGCTTGCAGAAATGTCATCCAGTAAGGACACAGAGGTTATTATTTTTTTTACTTTCAAAAAAAGAGAGTTTGTTTATTTTTCTTCTATTATTTGGTTTCCCTCTGTAGATTTATAAGAGCTGTGTCACCAACAGCCTTGTATTTGCTCTGAGCTGGCTCTGTGGTTTGTCTGCCTGCAAGAGCAGGAGCATCCACAGTTGGAGGCGGCTGAGGGGCAGGCATGGGGTGTAGATGGAGCCCACATCCCACCCCAGCGATGCTCTCTGCACTGCCAGCATGGACGTGCCAAAGTGTCCCTGAAGTAGAAGGGAGTCATAGCATAGTGTCAGTCCATTCCAGGATTACTCCATCATTAAAAGGGAACCAAAACTTTTTGTGTTATCTACAGGATGAAATCAGAAATAATCCTTCTGCCCTGTGAGTTGCTGGTGTCTCCTTTCGGTGGCTCACACAAGCGGGGCTTCGGTGGCAGTCGCCAGGGTTTCACAGAGCTGCTGTGCCTGTGGTAGCTGTTGGCCGTGTGCTGCATTTCCTGTGCAAACTTAAGGCCAGCGCCATTGAGCTGCGAGAGGTGCCATGTGTGCTCCTGTAGTAGCTATTGCCCCTTGTCCCTCCGTTACCTGCCCCGCAGCGTCTCTGTGCAGTTTGCTGCAAGGGCAGGAGCAGATCTGCTGCTCACACCTCCTCCGAGTATGCCATCCTGTCTGTCTTGTAGTGATGGGGACCACAGTCACACAAAGCTGCTGCTACGCGAACCACATCAATACTGGGACTCCTCTGTCAGGGGCGTAATGGGGTTGCAGAGCTCAGCCACCAGCACTGCCGACAGCGACGGCTGGAGCCGGGGATGAAAGTCCGTCTGCTGACCTTTCTGCTCAGTGCTGTTGCCCTATCCCACATGTCAGGCAATGCCCCTAACCCTCTCCTTTCATCTGTTCCCTCCTCAGGTAAGATCCTGTTCCGGAGGAGCCATGTCCGAGACGTAGCTGTGAAGAGGCTGAAGCCCATCGACGAGTACTGCAGGGTAAGAGCTCTGGGGAGGGTGTCTGGCAGCCCTGCTGCTCAGGGGCTCACGGCCACCACCAACGCTGGGCTTGCCCTGCCCGATACTACTGTGAGCTTTATCTGTGTTGAGTCCTTCATAAGGAAGGATGGTCCTTCCCAAACACCACCAGGACTAACAGGGCCCGTGGAAATGGGCTGCTGTTTGCTCCCAGGGTCCCTGCAGCATTTTCCCCTGCAAACTTTATGCGCTGGTTGGCACCTCATTTACTCCGTAAAGGTCATAAGCATCATCAGCCCGAAATGTGGATTTTATTTCTACTTCATCCTCGATGAATGCAGGAGTTGAGCAGGCAGAGAGGCACAACTAATATGCCCTTTTCTTCTGTTCCCTGCCCATCTGTCCCTCAGCGCCGCACAAGGGACAGTGCTGGTTGGGGCAGCACTGGTGGTGGACCAGAGGCTTCCAGGCATGCTTCTTCTGATGAGTGTAAACCTGGAAATTTATTGCAGGACAGAAAAGCACAACTGTGTTGAAAAGAAGGTTAAGTCACCTAATCTTTCCTTTGTAGCTTAGAGTTTACAATTTGATGATAATTAATCCTCTGATAGTAGATTAAAAGTAGTTTTTAAGCAAGGTGGCTACCCAGTTTTGTAGAGGTATTGAGCATGTCAGTCAGCACATAATTTAAACCCCAGACTTCCTCTCTTATTTCCCATGGGGTTTTCTTTCCGTTTTTAGAAAGCCAGAGGAGCAGGTGGAGGGGAAAAAATACATTCCCAAGAAATTCTCCAGTCAGACATTTGCTCATCCAGAATTGAGAGCAGATCACTGAAGTGCCTGAGGCATGCTGGGGTGGGGGACGGTGAAACCCATGCCATCTGCACCCCCTGGGCGAGGAAGTTGCAATTAAAGTTTTATCTCATGAGATCAGGCTTTCTTGTGCAACAATTAACGCACTGTCGTCCTGCTGGCAGTCTAATGGCTCTTTTCAAAATACATAGGGTCTTACTGCATCCCCAGCCACCCTCCTTCAGACAGGAACTGCCGGCGAGGCGAGCGTTGAGGGCTGATGTCAGGGTTCACCCAGCAGATGCGTGGTGGAGAAGCAGTGACCTACGCCGGGGGGCAGCTGCTTCTCTGGGACCCTATTGTCTGTGCCCCAGACAGACCTGACCCGTCCCGGCGGCCGGTCATGGCCAAGGGATCTATTGTGGCGTCGGCACAACTCACTGACACCCCGGCGCTGTGGTTGCTGCCCTCCTCTTCATTTCCTTTTTTCTCTCCTGGAGAAGTCTGGCTCAGTTCGCTTGTGCTCAGATGATACAGGGAAGATTTGCTGCTGATACCCAGCTTGGAGAGGTGGCTGGATGCTTCCCCAAAGCCCAGCTGTATCCTTTATCTATTTATTAATAGGCACTGCTTTTAGGAGTATCTACCCAGCTGTATTAAGTTAGACCCCAGTTTCCTCCAGCTGAATGTTTCCCATTCTCAGAAGCAGCCGCAGTAGTGCCCAGCAAAGAGCATGAACCCTGAGTAAATATAGAGTGACTTCCCCAGAATATTATCCTGGCTTCCAGTGATCTCTGGCTCACAAGTTTATTGTGCCTGAGGTAGTGTCTTTTTAATTTATTTGCAGTTTACTATAATTTGTGTTTAATTTTGCTCAGTACTTCACAGTAGAAGATCTTTAAATCTGGATGGCACTGGAGAGCAATGCTTGTAGTCACTGAAAAGCTTGGGCAGGCATTGCATCTCATGTCTGTGTGAGTGCTTCAGGATGGCTACATCCTCCACAGTGTCTTTCTGCATGGGGTGTATGGTGTGTAAGGAAGGAAGGCCCTGGCTAACTCATCTGTCTCCCTGGGGTGTATCTTGTTGGAACCTGTTTAACCACGGTTGTGCCTTAGCAGGTAGGTAGGAGCTACCAGCTGTAGGTAGGTGGGAGCTTTGGCCAGTGCTGGAAAGTAAAGCAATACCAAGCTTTTTTTTTTTCCATCCCCTTCGTCTGACTCCAAACCCATGCCTGGACATTAATTTGTGTCCAGTGTGAATGGTAGGCAAGCTTGTGCCCACTCTGCAAAAACAGTATAGATGTAGCTATGTTGTCCTGTCTGTCATCCAGTATGGGATGATTTCTTCTGCTTCCACTACAGCCACCTCCTAGTTACAGGGAATAAAATGAAGATGGTAGTTGGTCACACCATTGCCTGCCACAGGACATACTCAGTCATTCTTAAATCCCACAGCACACAGTTGACAACCTCTGTAAATAAACAGAGGGACCTGAGAATTGCAACTGGTACCTCTCTCAACCTGTTTAAGTCTGCACATTTTAGGAGAATGAGTTTTTCTTTTGAGTGTTTATGGTTCATCCAATTTGCATTTATTCAAAGAATGATTGTCCTATGTTATTGCTGCTTTAAACCTGTCCCAGGATATGAAAGTCCACAAGACTGAAAATAATGATGAAAATCAGGCACTGAACTTAGAATCATGGAAACGTTTGGTTGGAAAAGACCTCTGAGGTCATTGAGTCCAACCGTACCTGTCCACTACTAAACCTTATCTCTGAGCATCTCGTCTACCCACCTTTTAAATACCTCCAGGGATGGTGACTCAACCGCTTCCAGAGGTAGCCCATTCCAGTGCCTGACAACCCTTTCAGTGAATAAATTTTTCCTGACATCCAATCTGAACCTCCCCAGGTGCAAATAGAGGCCATTTCCTCTTGTCCTATCACTTGTTATTTGGGAGAAGAGACAAACACCCACTTCTCTACAACTCCAGGTAGTTGTAGACAGTGATAAGGTCTCTCCTCAGTCTCCTTTTCTCCAGGCTAAACAACTCCAGTTCCTTCAGCTACTCCTCATAACACTTGTTCTCCAAATTCCAAGGTACAAAGAATTTGGGGAAACAGCTTGTAGAAGGAGAGCTTCTTGGTACAGTGAAGTCAGCAGAAGTTCTGTTCCTGACCTTCAGCAGGGCCAGGATTTAATCTCTAGGGTTTAGTAGAGGCTTAAAATTCAGAAATGTTACCTTCACTGAAGGTCACCACTTACAAGGTTTCTGCACACATGACCATCATAACCTTGCTGTAATCTTTCCATCCCAATATGAAGTTAACCAGAAAGCTGTGAATTAACAGAAAATTAGGTGGTGAGTCTGAAGCAGAGTGGCCTTACTTCACCAGCCTAAACCAGACACAGGTTCTCTCTCCATTCAGCTGTAACTCCAGAGGGAACCTGTGTGACTTGCTTAGCTCTGATGCTAGCTTATAGAAAGCTGAAGTGAAATGCAGTGAATCTCCTCTTGGTGTAAGAAAGGAAAATGGTTTGGGTTTGGTTTTTTTTTTTTTCTAATAAAATAATATTACTTGCTATCATTTCTTACTCTATAGCAGCTACTGGTGCTTGTGCGTGACTTGAGAGTGGGATCATTCCCCCACCTCTTTGGAAGTGTTAGCTGTTTTTTGCATTTCTTCCCTTGTCCAGTGGATGTTTTGACTCTTTGGAGAATTGTATAGAACTGTAGAGCAAAAGCGTAATTTTGACAAGTTTAGTCCTGCTCCTACAAAAGAAGAATGCAAAACTTATGTGCCATGCCAGTCCTAAAATGGGTGGGCAGACAACATGCTTGATTTTGAGAACTTTAGAGAATTTTGCTGGAATGACGTGGGTGAAGTTGATGGAGAAAATTTGATGTGGGATAATTAAATTAATAAATGAGATAATAGACTTTTGTCCACTGGAATCTCTGAGGAAGCAGAGGAGGGAGGGAGGTTCAGATGCAAAGTTTGCAGTAATTTTTTTGCCAGTTGAAGGTTCTCCATCCATTTTTCCTGCCCTGGAAAGATGAAGCACAGATGGACCCTGGCAAACAAGCGGTGCAAATGTTTGACCATTTGTTGTTTTGTTTTTGCAGACTGTCTCTGACAGAGCGTGGTGATTTGCGTGGCTGAGAAGCTGGTCTGACTTGTGCTGTTTGATGTGTTGTGGTTCCTGCACTGGGCAGAGGAGCAGTGACAGTCAGGCAGAGGCTGTCTGAGAGGTTGTGGGGAGACTTGGCAGTAAGGGGAGGTCTGTAAAATGTTCTGTATCAGGGGCATGAGCCCTCTGCACCCTACAGCTTAGTCCTCCTGACCCCTCATGCCCGGGTGATTCTTCATTGTGTTGTACCAGCTTAGAGAAATGCTGCCACAGAGGCAATTAGGCCAGTGTTTTTGCTAAGGCCGCAAGAATCTTTGAAGTTGCAATGAAAAACAGAGGAGTGGGACATACAGGGGAAGATTTCCAGGGCTTTTCTCATCTATAAACATGAAAGTCTGGTTGTCCTTACTGGTAACCTGAGTTAGTTACCAAACAAACAGCGTTTTGCCAGTAAATATGTGCTGCCCACTGGAATTGGTATCTCTGGATGATTTCCCTCTTAACTGTAGGCTTGGAATTTGTTTAGTGTGATTTAAGGTCTTCTGGGCTCATTGGGACTGGTTTACTTAATTTGTTTAGGAGTTTTTGCCAATGTGAAAGAAAGAGCAACTTCATAGCCTTGCTGTGCCAGGGGCATTTTATTTATTAAGCTTTTGATCTCGCAAACACATCTCTGGTGTGTGCTTGTCCAGTGTGTACCGTCCTGTGTTCAAGAAGGACCTCTCAGGTCAGTGGTTCACAAAACCACTGCTCTCTCCTTACACAGCCTTCTGGGAAGACTGGGGCCAGCATTTGCAGACTTGCACCTTTGTGCATTTTGGTCCTAATTGAGGGAACCTTCTTTGTGCAGGGGAGCTCTTAAGATGTGAAGTCTCATTGTCATAAACACTTACCTGGATTTGTCATACTCCTTCATGCTGTCCCAACTGGAGGTGGATTTAAGTAGAAGCTTTTCTGTAGTGAGGATTGAGTATCCAAATGCATGCCACCTAAATAAAAATTATATGAGCAAGTCACATCATTGCCAGGAAGTATTGGTCGTTCTTTTATTAATACTCACGATTTGAGAGTCCATACTTCACAAACATAATTACCTCCCTTTTGGTCTCTCAGTCCTGCCTATCTTTCAGAGTTTAATCCTTGAGCCTGTCAGGGCAGATACACAGACTTTTGTCTGTTTCCGACATACAACTAAGCTGGCACAGATTGAAGACAGAATATTAGTTAGTCCTGGTCAAGAATGAAAGAGTTTAAGTGAAAAACTTTCAAACTTTGTCTGTCATTTTGAAATCTACTTTTCAGAATCCTGGTGTGTTTAGACCAGCTGCAGTAATGAGAGTTAATTATTTGTTACAGTCCTCTCAGCATCTGCAGCAGAGCCTCTCTTTCCATTGCCTTATGGTCCTTCTATGCCAGAGGTGCAGAACTGTGTCCCAGTTACTTCCAAAACTCTGCACCCTTTTTTCCTCCTCCCCACAGCATTTTATTGAGCAGAGCCTCTCTTTCCATTGCCTTACGTCCTTCTATGCCAGAGGTGCAGAACTATGTCCCAGTTACTTCCAAAACTCTGCGCCCTTTTTTCCTCCTCCCCACAGCATTTTATTTATTCCTACATCTATCCTCCTTCTCCAGTCTGAGTCACCACTGGGCACTCTACCTCTGTCTGACTGTCAGTGTTTGCCATCAAGCCTCCACACTTCAGTGCTTTCGATTCAAGCTTGGAGTTACTTGAGGCTCTCAACAAAATTGAAACAGAAAGTGTTGTCATGTAGGCGAAACAGTTTATTTCCCTGTTCTGAGAAATGAACTATTTTAATTGCACCTTTCTCTCTTGCTGGACTCATGGCCCTTCCCAAACATCTGACACTAATGATTAACGATAATTAAAGGGTACTTAATATGAAAAGTCAGAGAGTCATAGCCATGCGGTATTGTCAGCTAGTTCTGTATGTTTGTGTGCAGAGCTGGGATTGACCCCACTGAACACTAAGGATTTAGAAGCTAAGTATCCAAATTGCCTCAGTGGGCCTTGGGGAGGGACAGTCAATGATTCACCCCACCCAGAGCTAGCTGTCCATGATGGGGCAGGCAGATCATCCCCTGAAGGCCCTGGTCTTTCTCTAGCTGATAGACAAGCGTGACCAGTCTCCCATGTTAGACACATGAAGTTCAGTGGGGTGAATATCATTCTTTGTGTGCATACCCACACGCCTGCATGCGCACTGTGTATCTCTACATGTACATGTCCGTGTGTCTGTGTTTTATAAATGCATCTGCGTAAGTGCAACACACAGCACTCGGTGCATCCTTACAAGTACCTGCATGGTTTTATACCCATGTGTATGTATTTCATGAAGCCTTCTAGCTGCAATGCAGTCCCATGGAGCTGTTTGCAGTTCACATAACCTTAAGTGATGAACCCCTGCCTGTGCCTGGCGCTCTGTTTGCCCCGAATGCCGTGTGCGGGGTGCAGCAGCCTGCCTGCAGGTCAGCTGGTGCTGTGGGAAGAGCCGGCCATCCCCAGCGCCGAGGGCTGCTTGCTCACACCCTGCCTGATGTTACAGCTTTTCTAATAGCCTTTCGAGTCATCCCCTCCACCAGACTGTCTGAAACCTGTAATATAGAGAGACAGACATCGTTACAGGCTGAAATAACACATAAAAGCATGTCTCCTGAGAGGCATGTGAGGTCTGAGCAGCGCGTGTCCGCCTTTGCATGGCAAGCGAGGAAACATGCTGTTACTGATAATACGCAGTGATTGTGCAAGTGAATTCTGCTCGCTGGCACTTTTTATCTCTCACCTTTCCTGTGCAAATTCCTTGCTGTTTCTGGATGCTTACTATTTGTAGCTGTGTGCATTTACCTCTGGTTTCCATATCCCAGGAAGAATGTCACTTTCCTGTCCTTTCCATTCTTTCACCATCTGTTTTCCTCTTTTTCTTTACCCTTTTTTCCTTGACCCTTCAGTGTGTTGCAGCTCGGCCCTGGAACCGTCTTGCTGGAAATGCCAGAATCTTGCATTTTCCCTTTGCAGAGTGACAGTCGTGTCCCTCATCTCCTCAATGCCCTTTTTGTTCACTCGCTGGAATCGCATTGGACTTGGCTTGCTCCCGAGTGGACGTTGTGTGTTTGCTGAAGAGACATTTGTTTCTCAAAAAAGCGTTGCTGCTCCCTGCCACTGTCCAAAATTGATAGACTGACTCTGCCTGGTTTTACACCCTTGTCTGCACTTTCTTACACTTTCTTAGCATTTATTACCCCTTCTTAAGTTTTTGTTCCTTAACAAAAACAGGTAAAAATTGGCTGCAGACTTGCACCTGAGCTCCCCAGAAAACATGCAATGGCAAGTTACCATTGCACAGGGCTGAAAATTGCAGCACTTTGGGAGGTGATTCAGAAGCAGGAGAGCCAGCCCTGCCTCAGGGCTGCCATGTCCATGGGGTGGGAAGGTGGATGACTGGGTGTGGAAGCAGCTTTGGCTGATTTTTATCCACTGCCTGGAAAAGCCTGGAGTCACGGAGGTGCTTTTCAATTCTCTCCATTGAGCCCAGCAGGACTACAGTGCTCCTGGAGATTTCCAGGCAGGGGACCACTGATTTAGCGGGGTCAGTTTTCCTAAAGCTTCCCTTGATTTAGAAACACGAATCTCCTTGGCACCTGGGTAGGATTTGTGCTCCTCCATCATTGGAAACCAACGCTGTGCTGCAGCTCGGTATTGACATCTGTAGCCTGGTTTATGGGAAGGGTGAAGACCTGCGACCCGTAGGGAAGTGATGACTCTGTGAGAAGGTGTCTGATGTCCAGGACCCCCTGTGATAGGTATAACTTGGGTATTTGTGTTTCTCCAGTAATGATACGTATCATTTGCAGTGCTTGCTCTTGCCCCATTGACCGCACAAGTTCAAGCCCTTAGAGATTTCAAAACACACTGTAGATATTAAATATCTGAGCCTCATAACCTTTCTGCAGATTAGGTAAGTGTTATTGCTCAGCATTGTAAATGGGTAACTGAAGATATATCCCTGCTGAATTTGATGGAAAGAGGTCAAGTAACCTGCTCGAACGTTAGTAATAGAGCCATCACTAAATCTCAGCCATGTCCACTGCTGGTTAGACAGCACTGCTCCTCTGCATAAGTCTGTCTCCTGCTTGAGAGGCAGCTGGATAATATGTGCTTTAATGTTGTCTGTGGCCTTGTTAGCCTCTGCTGGCGAGGCATTTCTCTTTCAACCTGCCATAATTTTTACTATTCCTGGGCAGTTCCTGACTTCCCAGTGTTAGTCCTGATTTGCCAGCTGGCTGCATACATTTATACGGGCTAAGAATAAGGGCAGAGAGCTCACACCTTTGTTACCCTTTTAGGCAGGACAATGAGACTGAGTGGATAGTGTTGAGGACCAGGGCATCCTTCATTCAAATTAAAGCACTTGAGTTTTCCACCTGTTAATTTCAAACTGTGCAGGAACCCGCAGTGCTTTGTGCACATGCCCCAGCACTTGGACCCGCCAGGCTGTTGCCCAGCTTCGGCATTCGATGCTGCTTCCTTATTGCAAGGTGTTTTTTTCTGCTCTCTACTGCAGCAGCACATGATCGAAGGCCAGTACCTCATCCTTCACAGGCCTGCTGATATCAAATGGATTTTCCCTGTGTTTTTGTAACATCCCTCAGCCAGAGAATGAGCGCTGTAGGTCTGGAAACACTTGGCTTTGAATTTCAGGCCACCTCAGAAACAGGACCTCATCACCTAATGCTGGCAACCTGCAGTTTCAGAGTAGGGTTTTTTTCATTTTGCTGGTGTTTTCTTTCATGTTCCCAAGCAGGATTGGTCTTGGAAACAAATCTATTGACTTCTAAAGCCTGGTTAAAAACAATCGTGAGGGTAACCAACTGACCTGTCCTACCTTCATGCTTGGCTGGGCCTTCTGATGTGTCTGACCAAGACCAGTCAGATGTCTCATGGATTAGTATAACCAGTTCACCCTAATGCACCTTCATTTACCTCTAGTGCAGTTTTTCATCCATCTTTCAAGATTGTTTGTCCTACTTTCAACTGGTAGAAGAACCAGTCAATCTAATTTTGTCAAACAGGTTTACAGCACCTCTAAGAAGCTTGGTCTATATTTAACCAGTAGCCTATTTTCATTGTAACTTAGCACAGGAGGGGGTGAACTCCAGCCTCTTTCCTCTCTTGCTGGTCATTTCTGGAGGCAGTCTCAGAGTCATGTCACTTGGAGCTGCTGTCCCATCTGAGCATGGCTCTGTGGACTAGATGATCTTTTGAGGTCCCTTCCAATCCCTAATATTCTGTGATTCTGTGATTTTAGCTCCATCAAGCATAGAGTCTGAAAAGCAAATTCATAACATGTTTCTCCCTTGCATGTTTGCCTCGTTGGTTTGAAGTCTTGATTTCCAACATAACATGGTTGCTCCCAAATTGTACTTTAACTATTGCTGAATGTGGGAAGCACTGTGTACCTGTGAGAGAGTGCAGAGGTGCCTTGCAGAGAGAGTGCATGGATGTTGTTAGTCAGGATGTGCCGCAGTGAATCCTTCTTCATGCAGAAATAGCCTCTCTGCCCTTTTTTTTTTTCCCCCCCAGACAATTAGTCAAACTTCCTTTCCTGTTAATTTAGGACCAAACTTTTGTTTAGTTCTGATTGCTGGGTTGGTTTTTTTTTTTTCAGCAAACTCTGCTTTTTCTGTTGACAGTGCTTAACAGAAAGCTTTATGGAGCACATTTGTTGTAGTAGTGGGTGTTGGGTCTATAGATTTTCACTGCTTGCATTTGTTTGCATCGACATAGAGCCTGTAAACTCTAACCACATTGTTTGAGGTGCTGTGCAAACACATGTCATGGAGACTGTCCCAGCCACAAAGCACTTATCTACTCAGTATTATGGTTTTGCACACGTGGACCAAATTCTGCTCTTGTGCACAGGGCAAAAAAAATTACATTGGCCAACTCTAGGTACCATCACTTGTCTAAATTCACTTGATCCTACTTGACATTTGCAGTCAAGTCCTTTCTTCTCAGGTAAGTAGCTGGGCATCATGTTTTCCTTTTGTATTCCCTTCTCCCTGCTAGGGCTGTTTTGCCTTGTCTTGTTTGGTAGTTTAGATGTTTGAGGCCATGTTTTGAACTTGACTTTTTTAAGTGCTTCTCTCTTCCTGTTTTCTTTTACAGGCACTAGTTCGGCTTCCTCCTCACATTTCACAGTGTGATGAAGTCTTCAGGTTCTTCGAGGCTCGCCCAGAAGACCTTAACCCTCCAAAAGAGTAAGTGCTGTGATGGATTTCCAGTCCTGCTTCATTCTCTTTTATTAGCTGTAAGAAAAAGGTCATTTTGTTTTTCCCTGTAGGCATGGGAACAGATTTTGTAGCTTTCAAGCACTACTTAGAAAATGCCCAACAATTATGTACAACCACAGAGGGTGTGTGGAGGACAGGGGAATCAAGCAACCTGCAGACACATTTTCAATCATCCTCCCCGCCCACCTTTGTATTATTTCTTGATGATGGTTCTAATGACGGAACCTCCCCTGGCTTGGTGGTTTTACTTGATAATTATCACTGAAGAGTCATTAGTTCCCAAAGCATTGGCTCAGCATCAGGGGGAAATCCTGCCAGTAAGCTCTTGGCTCATAATTACCAGCTGCTTCTTTAAATTTACTCCTGCCCAGAGATACTTAGTTATCTGAAGGGAGCAAGATTGTGGTCGAGATCCAAAATTGTCTCTGGAGAGTCTATTCTTTCTAAGGAGGAAGCCAAGAAAAGGCTGGGAAAAGAGTTCAAAACAGAATCATAGCCTTTACCTTGGAGCAGACAGGCTGATTCATGCTGATGCAGTTGGGGTTCAGAGGACTAATTTATCCAGGGAAAGCATTGGCAGGAGGGTATTTACAAGCAACTGTGCTGCCTTGCCTGATACTTCCTTTTCTCCTTCATACTGAACAGGATATATTTTATTGTGCTCCACAATAAGATTTTGACTTGGTCCCATTGTGTTTTGTGCTGTTTTGTTGCACAATATGAAATTTGATTGCAGGCTGTGTTACCGTAATTTGCTTTCTCCAGTGTTTGCACAGCCCATTGGGTAAGGGGAAATGGATGTAAAGCTTTTGGATTTGGGGTACTTCAGTGCACACAAATCTAGTTAGCAGAAAGATTTGTATTGGCTTCAGCTGTCCCCATGCTGGTGTAGAGGAGAGGACCTTTGCAGTTTGATTTTCCCAAGCTTTCTGTCTTGCGCATACATGGTTTTATATCAGGGGATATATTAGCATATGTACTAAAGAAAATACTACTGGGGTAGTTGAGAGCAAAGGGTTTTTTGTTTTTTGAATGAGAAAAAGAGCAGGTTTTAAATCAAAGGTCTAGAAAAAGAGCTGCTTTTTTTTTTTTTTTTTTTTTTTTTTTCTCCCCTGACCAGCCTTGTTTTAGAAAAACATCTGGGGTGAGTAAATACAGTTGCATCTTCGCTGTTAAACACATATTGCAAATTTAGAAAACGTTGCAGGACGATATGCCCACACTCTGAGACCTGCTGATCATCACAGTTTCCATTTAGGGTCTGTCAGAAGGTTTGCAAAAGTTGCTTGATCCTAGGTGTCTTGATGCAAGGAGTCATCCCCATGTACCAGGGAAAAACAAACACCCAGAAGAGGAGTGAGGTCCCCAGCCTTAGAGAGTTCACCTGGAGGATCTCAAATGGACCTGCTTTAAATGCTCTTTAACAGTCCTACTTGCTTTCTGTACCCTACAGCAGAAATAGAGTCAGGACTGGACCTCTGCAAGGCAGGGAATGGGAACCAAGGCCCACCCCTGGGCTGGCACTAGCCATTATGGCTTTCTTTCTGTTTTCCCTCCTACAAGTTGTTGAGGGCCTTTTGCTGAGTTCCCTGTTTGACAGCCTTGCAGCCATTTTCTAGTTATCCATTCACTTTCCCCCGGAAAAAGACTAAATTTTCTCAGCCCAGGACTTGCATCTTATTCCAACCTAGTAATAAGTGTGATTTATTTCCCTGGAAAATGTAGAGCAATAACCTGATTAAATCTCACTTCACTAATGTCTGCAAGACATTAATCTAGCTGGGTTTAAACAAATCCTACCTCGTCTTCTGTAAGCAAACAGATCTTAGGGAAGGTGTCTAAGGTTTCTGCTGGGAGCTCTTCACAAAAGATGTATTGTTGAAACTGAAGATTAGTCTCTACAAAAAGATGATGTGAAAGCCAATGGAAACATCTTAGTGTTTTTCTTCTGTGAACTGAGGGGGAAGGGATATCTGGGGCGCACTGGACCACTGTGTAGGGTCCGGGGGAAGGACACCTCCAGGGCGATTCTCAGCCTCAGAAGTCACTGCAAGAAGGAGCACAATCAGCCAGAGAAATCCCCAATCTATTCCTTCATTTTGCTATTCTACCAAGCCCCTCCAGAAACAGTGAACCAGTGGTGCCCAAGCCCTATGAATTCAGTCTTCCCTGGACCTCATGGTCCATCATTCATCTCACTGGGGGGGGGTAGGGATGTAGCTTGGGGGCAGTATCTAGACTACCCTAATTATTTTGTCTATTTCTTCAGCTGCTTCTTTTAGCCCTCAGTGCAGGGGTGGTTTGTATATTGATATATTAACATAGACGTGGCATTCAACTGGCTGGGTTAAAGGAAAACAAATATAGCCAAGCAAGGGACTTAGATACCAAGAGATGGCAGAATGGAGTTGCTTGTGCCACCTTCATGTCTTCTCTCTGTGCACAATGAGATGGTCTTTAGTTTTTTGATCGCCTGCTCTGTTTTTCTGCAGCAGCTCAGCCTTATCAGACAAAGCCTGACCTAGAGTTTAATTAACTAATTTTCAGGAGTGTAGCCTTAATCCCATAGGTGTTTGGGTTGTTGTCCGTTGAATTATTGCATGTGCGCAGAGCGGTGACTGAGCACGTGCTCCCAGCCAGAAGAACATGGAAGCTTGAACTTCAGGGGAGGCCACGAAAAAGTGTGGTTTACCTGGCAGCTGGAATGTGCAGAGAGGTATCCACACCCTTAATTGCTGAGCTGTGACTCGCCATGATGCACGTGCAGTAATTTGTGTATTACTGCAGTAGTTCAGCTGTGAAGCTGTGCCCTTCACTTTTGTTCCTGTTGTCCTAAAAGAAACCTACGTTTCCCTGGAGTCCCTTTGGCACTTTTACGAATGTGTTCCTGGCTTCCTCCATATAACTCATCATCTGTCCTACCCTTGCCTTCCCCCTGCCCCTGTGTCCTGTCCTCTCTGGGTTATACTGTGTTTGGCTTGTAGGCTGCTCCCTACAGGGTCATTTCCTACTGCTGCTGTGCTCTGATTGCCCGCAGTGCTGAGCAGCACGCAATCCAGCTATAATAAAAGCTGGGCTTTCCCAACAGCGTTAGAATCTGGCCACTTTGTTAGGTGGGATTTGCAGCTTGAGGTTTTCTGTTTCCTGTTCTGGTGATGGTCCAGGCTTTTGAGTCCTGTGACAGTAAGCAGAAGGTATTCCTTTCAGCCCCATTAAACCCCTTCTGGGTACAGCAGCTTACAGGCAGATAGCTGGAGAGATGTCTCAAGAAATCAGTGTTTGAACCGACTGACATTCTCCTCTGAGTCTGCTCCTGCTGGTGGACCTAGCTCTAGGTCAGATAGCTCCCAGCAGCAGGTTTCCTTCATGCTGTATGAGAGTAACCGTAGGAGGATACTAATTCCCTCCATGGGATAGTCTGGGAGCTCTCTTGGACCATTTCACACGGTGAAAGCATGGCCTTTGCACGGGAGCCAGGACACGCTGGGAGCACTGATCTGCGAGGCAGAGTTTGGAGCTCCAGCCTCAGTGTTCCCAGGGCAGCTGCTTCTTCTGCTCTCGCTCCACTCCGCTGATTAGCTGCAGAGAATGCAAGCTTCAAACCGTCGACTCTGGTAGAGGAGGAGCAGATTTCAGCTGTTTAGGTTTGTAATATGTGGAATTTTAGTGTTTGAGCAAATGCATATGTAAATAGGTAAATGGCTGGGCTTGTGTCTCACCATGCCCACGTAAGGACCAGATCCTGCGTTACTATGGGAGAGATACTGTAAGGTAAGAAGGAAGTGCATTTTTATTTATCCATTATTCTAAGTTAAAACACCATGTCACTGAAAGCCATTCATCTACTGGATACTCTGTTAATAGTTATAATTACTGATAACGAACCAGAGGTGGGTTAATTTCAGACTTCTACTGGGGACTTAAATTCAAGGCTGAGGTCAGGCCAGGGCTCATAGTCAACAAACAAAATCTCAGAAACAGTTTTTTTAATTATTCTTTTTTTACTAGAAATAACAGAAATACCCAAAGAGTAGGATTAATCAATTAGACATTGCATACGGTCCACAGCTTTTATGGCTCTTTTGCAGTTAGATTCAAAATATCACAGACAAACAAGTCATGTGAGAGTTCGCTTTTTCTTTCTGGGTCTGGATCCAGTCTAAAAAGCAGAGCAAGAGCCAAGGATTCAGTTCTCCAATACTGCCCCTGCAGAGATGCACGCAAACTCAAATGAGATTTCTGGTTAAACCACCACTAATAATATTAACTACTGAATTTAAAGCAGTGTTGAGGATCTGAGAATATTTTTCCTATACGAATCATAAAGCAATTTTCAAACAATATGCAAATCTAGGAAAACTAGGGAACTTATTAGGTGTACAACATAATAATAATGATGCAGAAAATGGACTCAATGCTGAAGGTGCCTTTTCTGAAGAACAGAAATGCTTTATTGTGGTCTGTAACTATGAGCTTCACTGATTGTATCTCTGTCACAAAAATACTGGTGTAACACTTGGATATTCAGATGCCAGGCAGCCACTGTAAAATGGAAGCAGGATTCTCCCTTTATTCTCCTCATATTATGAATTTCTGATAAGGAAACTGGAAAGAAGTTGCCAGGGTAATGCAGTGACCCTGTTAAGGAAGCGTGCTTTCATCTGTGAGTCTGCCAGTGCTGAAGCGCAGTTCCCTAAGGTGCTTTTTTGTATCCATAAGCATAACTGTGTTCATATACAACTACTTCTGTTTCTCAAATGTACTCTGATCTGCCCTGTAATAACAATTCAATTGCCTATTGGTAGAGGAGGAAAATTTTCCATCTGTAAAATATCTATAATTATTCTGATTTGTTTGATATTATGCAAATATTTTCTTTTATATTTCATCCCTTATATTTCATCCATTTAAAATTGTGTTTCCCAACACATTTGATAGTTGAGTCTCTGAGCAGATGTGCTATGAGGAAAGCTGTCATTCTTTTTTTTGTGGTAGCTCTTTCTTATAGGACTCACAGTACAGATAATTTTCACATCGTTTAGGAATGTGGTCAGCATCATTTTATGACAATCAGTGTTACAGTCTGCACTTGGCAGTGCTATTGTGACTGCTCAGTGCACACATTTTTTAGGGAAATTCATTCCACTTGAGAGATGTGGAATGGAAATTAATTTCCCTAAGAAATGCAAAATCAGAAAAAGATCGAAGTTTTATTTTAGTGTGATTTATTAGCTGGGAATGTAAAACACAGAGCAGGAAAAGCTCTGAATAAAGCTGGTGGCAGGGTAAGGCAGTTAAGACCCACTCTTCTGAAGGAAAGAAAACGTTACTATTTTCAAAGAACGACTTAATCACCTTTGCTGAGATTTAGGTAGCTAAGGATGCACTAACCTGTTAGAGCTGAGTTTGCCAACAGCCTTGCATGGCTCCTCCTAATAAGTCATCCAGCTCTCACTGGTTTCAGTGGTAATTAGGTACCACAGCTCTTTGAACATCTGAATGCAGCAGAACACCTGTGTTTAGTTTTTTTCTAGTGTACCCGTTTTAGGACTGTATTTACTAGAAATATTTGGCCTCAGCACCTAAATTTGTGATGAAAATGGTTTTTTGGCTTCTGAATTGCAGAAGTGCTTTACAGTATCCTGCTCATAGTATGGGACTATCATAAATCTGTGGCTGAGAGGTCGGGCAGCCTTGTGCCCCAGAAATAGAGGAGTGAAGTGTGGTGATTCCCAGTTGTGCTCCCTCTGTTCTCTGTCTTGGAGAGCGGGAGCTCAGGGTCTGGGACCCGGCCGTTGTCAGATGGGGCTCTGGATACTCCAACAGTGCACGCTGCCTTTCATCAATGCGTGTTATCATGGTCTTTGGGAAGGTCTCACTTGGAGATTTTTATCTTAAATAAACTAAGCCAATGCAGGGAGTCTCTAGGAATAGAAAAAAAAAAAAAAAGGAAATAATAGATACATTGCTTGTCCTCTTCTTTAGTTTCACATGGAACTTTCCCTTTGGTTTGCAACATATAAACAATTTGTGCTGGAATATTAAATGGAAGATTGAAATTTGGTACTGGCTGCAGCGTCAGTGATACCAACAAATAATTCAGCCTTCCCAAGAGAAGATATGAATCTTTTTACTACTCATCCAGAAAATGAAAAAAGCAATTGTATGTATGTAGATAAATATCAAACAATAAACCTGGGGGGAAAAAGAAAGCACATTAAATGAAATAGGTTCCGCAACCACAAAAAAAATACGTAAAAGAATGGCAGTTGGAATAGTATACGTTACTTCTGTTACTGTACAGCATGAGCTTTTATTCCTTGCCTTGAATGTCACATTTGGGTTTGCTCATGCTTTATAGGTCTGACTGTGAAAGGACATGGGGCTGAGAGGAGCAAAGATAGTTTAATGTACTGACACTCGGCACTGGCAGCCAAGTGTACAGAAATAACTTTTGCCTGGATTGGTTATGAGCGTGCTGCAGGGTTTAAAAGCAGCATGCTGTCATGGGCACAGGGTGGATTAAGAATAACCAGACTTATTTGAAGTCCATCAGAATATGACTGAGATTGGAGCCTTGCCAACACGCTGGTGCTTCAGCAGTGGCAGCAGACACTGCCTTCCTGGGGCCAAATGTTAGTGTCAGTGCTAGTAAAGGTTCACTGTTTATGAGCACAAAATAGAGACAATTTTTTTTTTCTTTCTCAGTAGAAGAGTTGAGACTGAAGAGGTGTTTTGAAATGCAGAGACGGTGCCTTTAGAAAAACTAAATGCCAGGCCTGTTGGCTCAAGGACCTTTTTCCTGTCCAGTGATTTTTGTTCATATCCTAGAGGAACAATCACTGCTGATAATTTGCCAATGACTATTTTGTAGATTAGAAAGTAATGGTTTGCTTAATGTTTAACTTAACCTGTAAAAGTCCTTCCTCCTGAAGAAGTTTAGTGTTTAATGCAGGGGACTGAGAAATCTGGTCCTTATTGTCTCATTCATTTATTTTCTGATGTTGGAAAGGCCTCTCCCATCTCCTGGCTGTATTTGCAGTATGATGGCAGATGTACAGTTTCAGAGATTTGCTAAGAGGATTTGATTCTGGTAAAGAAACCCTGTTCCTTCCATAATATAATTCTAGAAATGACCAGTTAGAAAAATAATTTGTTTTTAAAATCATCAGTCAACATTGGAAGAAACATTACTTCCAAAGCCTGTCAGGAAAGCCTGTTCTACTGGTGCTTCTATATGCAAAACTATTTCAGGAGCGAAAAAAATGTTTTTTTTTCATCTGGCAGTGGGATAAACCTCGGCTGATGAGGCAGGATTGGAGCAGAACCAAAAAAAATGGATTCAGAGGTTATTAAGCTCGTTCTGAAAGACTTGGGGCATCCGTTATCCTTGAGCCAACAGTCACATCTAGAAATGTTTGCCTTAGTGCCATAAGATCTTCTGAAAGTCTCTGTTCAAAGACTGGTGATGCTCAGTTTGATGCCCCAGAATAGGGGCAGCCCATAGGGCTCAATCACTCATGCTGATAAACACAAAAGAGATGTTTAGTTCCATGTAGAGAAGCGTCCAGTCCTGCTATGCTTTGTGGGTAAGCCTGGAACTGAGGAGAGGAAGAGGGATGAGGACTTCCTCTTCTTATGTGGATTTCTTGTTCTGGTGAGTCCCTGCTAGCAGGTTAATTGCACGCACTGAGGTATCTGTCACTGTTGACTCATGACCTGACAGGCAGGAGGAGGTGGGGTGGAGTTTTCTTTTCACCAGCGTGACAGAATTGAATACAGCCTGTCTTGTCCTCTGCGTGTCACGTCTCTGAAAAACAAGAATAGGCAGCTTATGTTACAAATATAATTATATCATGGAGAAGAATCCTGCTTGTCATTGCTATGTCTATATTTAATATGGTCACACTATTGTTTAATGAAGATCTTTTTCCACTCTGAAGAGGAGGACACTAGGGACAGACATGCTCAATGGCGTGTTTGCTGCCAGGGTGATAAATTATCCCCAAGTGGCGCCTGGGGTCAGATGGTACTTTTCAGTGCTCTGCACTTCCTATTGTTGATTGCTATGTAATTTTGACATTGCTTATCAGAGGAGTCTCTTTATTTTTAATACTGTTGAGGATCAGTAGCCTCGCTGGTTATAAAAAGAGCATTTTTCTTATGTACATGTGTCCAATACAACCCTATATCTGATTCTGAGCTGGCTGGGGGCAATGTAAGATATCCCATTACATTTGATAGGGTTTTATCAGGCTGTACTGTATGTTACAAGGGAAGGCATTGCTTAAAATGTGTTTTAATGCTGTTGACTACAGGCCAGGTGGAGCTGACATCTCACATTTATTTAAGGTGGAGTATTTCTGTCTAAACACCAGGAAGTAGAGGTGATGTTCCTTGCTAAACAGGACTTTGAATTCTGAGAGTCTCTGGTGCTGCCCTTAGCATCCAGCAGTTGCCACTGAAGAGAGAGGAGGAAGCGTTAGCAATCAAAGAGTGCTGAACAACAGGTAAAGCAAGTCAGGTCACTCTGGAGAGCCACCTTCTCCTGCTTTGAGTTAGGCTTCCTTTCTGACTTGGCTGTATCATAACAGTGCATTAGACAATTACTATTTGATGCACCTGGCTTCACCTGTTCACCCCGTGCCACCACAGGATTTGCACTGGAAATCCATTTCATTACATATATGGGGCTTGGTGTTTCATGTCTACAGAGTTTTGCATTCAGCTTCAATGCTGTTGCTGTTTAAAATCTTGCTTGTAGCAAGCCTGGAAAGAAAAAAGCATCTGTGGTAGTAGGGAAGCATCCACTGGAGTGCTGCACATGTCTGAGAGGATCTGTTTTGCTCTGTTCTTCTGTCTCTTGAGGAATAGGGTGCTTTCTTTAGGACTTAAGATGTATAAAAAAACCCACCAGACCTTGAGTGGCTCTGGCTGCAGGAGACACAGTGATCTATTGGTAGATTCATTTTCACCCTTTCCATCTTCTTGACTGATCTGCAGCTGACTGTCTTTCGCGCATGCTGTTCCCAGAAACACAAGCGGAGGATCAAATAACAACATGTTTTGACTCCAAACTCTGGAGTGACTTATCATGTTATCAAAGCTTTTGATTTAATTGAAATTTCACAGATAACCCTAAACCTGCTTTTAAGTGCAGGCTCAAGTGCTGGTGGGAATTCAATTAAAACCCTCGCCCTCCCCCTTTTAAATGCATGCATTTTGTTTGGGAGGTTTATGGAAGGGATTTGCTACTGCTTATCTCTAGCTAGAGCTGTGTGTCTGGATTCAAAGATACCCTTTGTCTCTGGGCCACTTTCTTTTTCCAGTTATGCCAGAGTTTGATTGGAATGACCCTGCTGACAGTAATGGACTATTAAAGATATATGCTGATGTAAGGATTGCAGAATTTGTTGTGTTAAAAGTAGAATTCTCCCCTTGTTTCCATTCACATCTCTTAAAACAATTGGCCTAAGCTCAGGAAAGATGTTCACTTAAACAGACCTCAGATATATTCTGAATAGAGGATTGACTGTGGCTTTGCAATACGTTAGTCTAATCTAATAAATGCTGGTTATTTGCTGGATTCTTGCAAGCTGTATTTGCTTCCAGCTCCAAGGAGTTTTAATAGCCACTCCAGTAATGCTGACTGCAGTGCACTGTGGTGAACCTCAGAACATTGTATATGTCTGATTACATTTGCTTTCAATTACAGTCTTGTGGGTTTGAAAATTCAGAGCAGTTCAGGCTCATTTGGGAACCACTGCAAAAAAATCGCTAGTAACCTGAGATACCTAGTGCTTGAAAATAAAAAAAAAAAAAAGAAGAAGAAGAAAATGTTGCATGTTAGGGGCCAAAAAATGTCTATTTTGTTTTATGAGAAGAGACCCATTGCAACAATGTGGGGTTAGGATGGCAGGGGCACCATATCTAACAGATAAACCTTTTCCTTTCCCATCCAAGCATGCTGGGAATGAAGTGTGAATGACTCATACCAGAGACAGTTCCTCAGAGACTTGAAGCTGTCCTGGTTCACTAGTGGATTAGCAACGTTGCCATCTTTGCTGCTCCTCAGTTGCTGGTCTCAGTCTTTTTTCTAATGATTAGAACCTCACCAATGTTGTCCTCTCTTGCTAGGGGAGCTGTGGAGTTCTTGAGGATGTTAAGATTCATTTAATTTTCTTATTTCCATCAAAATGCAGTATTTTGTAGAGATCTTGACTATCCTCGAAATCTGGCTGAAAGAGGTGCTTTCTTCTAATGAAAATGTTTTACCAAAAACGAACCTCTTGGTTCCTGTTGAAATGTGGTCCCAAAATCCAGCATTTGGATAGTTTTCATCAGCGCTATTGAGCAGCATGATGGCTGTAGAGTGAGCAGACGTGTACAGAGACATCAGGCAGACAGCTTTGGAAGTGACTCCTTCTGCAATGGTCCTCAGGTCTCTGGGTGCTGAGTGGTTGGGACTTGATCTGCTCTTCACGGTACTGCGGTGTCTCTGGTCTTGCCTCACTCTTCCAGCGGGCAACTCTGGGAGAGCATCAGTCATGTGGCCCATCCCTTTCTCCCCTGCCGGCATCTGGTGAGCAAAGAAAGGGCTCGAGACCACGTTAAAGAGCAAGCTCTGGTGTGACATTTGTTTGGGGCGTTACAAATACTTGCTAAATAAAAGAGGAGTAGGGAGGTGTTCACTGTGAAAAAGCCCAGCCACAGCACTGTGACACCAGCAATGGCACAGTGAATTTTCACCCCAGGTGAGGAGAATGGTTTCAGCTATTCTGAGTTTAGGACTGGAAGGTGGGGTGTAAGGCTGTCATCAGCCCCCTGAAAATATGGGCAAATGCAAAGAAGATAGCAGACTGAGTAACTGGGGTAGCTTTTACTCTGTAGTGGAGACCAGTACACTGGTTGCCAGTGTTCTACATTTCTTCCTACAGGATGGGACATTTTAGCAATACAGCTCCCAAATTTGGGGAAGCATGTGGGTAACAAAACTGAGCACTTTCCTTTCTGTGGTCCCAATAATAAGGTTCCTCAGTTTGCACATAACCTCTGCAATCCCAGTAGCCGGTAACCTGGGTGCTGAGCCACCTTGCTGTGTCTGGATTAGTTCCTTCACCTCCATACTTATCTTTATAGTGAAGTTAAGGGCCAGGGGCAACTAGAGAAGGCTGCAAGAGTCATTCACATCCCTGCAAACAGCTTTAAACTCTTCCAGCAAGAGCTCAGTGGAAAAGTATCTTATTGTTTGCCGGGTCATCTCAATGCACAAAGCAGGGCTCTGTTGGACACGCACTAACAATGTTATTAATGTTCATGATGCATCAGTGTCATCCCTGGGGGGAGGAGGAACCCCCAGCTGCTGGATTGCACAGGCCACACCGGCTAATGAGATGCTCTTGTTGCCAGGCCTGACAAATAAGCTTCTGTTAATCTTCATTGTTATTGTTTTCCTGCTCATCTGTGTGTTCACTAGCTAGCGAGCGGGCTCCGAAGGTGAGCTGGGACTTTAAGAAGAGGCAGACGTTCAGCAGCTGAGGAGAAAGCCTTGAATCCCTTCAATAAAGTAGTATGTTGGAGTGAGTAGTTGAAAGATGTAGGAGTTCTGCAGAGGACGGAGATAAAAAGAGGCTTTCAGGCAGGAGAGAGGATTCCTGCTTTTTCCAGATGTAGCATTTGCATTTGGAAAAGGAGAACTGCCAAAAGGCCAGGCTGATGAAGGGTGCTTTGTGGTGCTTCCAGCCTGTGAAAAACACAGTACTTTGAAAGTTAGGTGCTTTTGGATTATTAGGCAGGGGATGAAATAGGCATCATAAGAAGAGTCCCTTTTCCCCTCTTCTTATGGAAGGCTGGTCTCCAGTGCATTATATAATTACTACCTTTTTTTCTTCCTTTTTTGTCTGCTTTCTCTTCAGACTTTTTTAAAAATTCACTCTTGTCTTAATCATTCAGCATCCTCATAAATCAGAAAATTTTGGCCATGTGGATTTATGACAAGTGTTTTATATTTAATTTTTTTGTTGACAAGCGTATAAACTACTGAGCCCTGGTTTACTGCCCAATACATCCTAATCCCTGGCAGGATAAATAATGTTTGTGAGAGAAGATTGAATTAATATCAGTGAACAGAGAATTTTTGGCTTTAGCAAACAAATATTGCTTTCTGCCATGATTTTGTCTATCCCAATATGTGCTCAGAAAATCTCCAACCTTATGTGCATTTCAGATACGTTCAGTTCACATATACTCACATGCCAGGGAACTGTGTAAGTAGAAGATGTGACTATCAGTTTAAGAAAACACTGACCCAAAATAGAGCATTTAACAGCTTGGGACTCTAATGGTCCTTTGCAAGTTTCCTGAAGAAGTTTTGCAGATCATGTTTGCTTCTTCTTTTAAGGCTTTATTTTTGAAACATCAAAGCAAATTCCTGATTTTGAATGAAGTAGGACACAGCTCTACAGAGACACATGTCAAAAACATTTCACCTCCAGAGTAACACAGCTAGATAACATTAAACTTGCTGTCAGCCTAATCTTGAGAGCAGCCTTCCTCCTCCAAACATTTATCCACATAGGTATTTTTCTGCACAGTGAATAGCTGTATTGAATTCAATGGGAGCACACGTGTACCCAAAGTTATTTGTGTGTGTATTCATGTATATGTTTGTTTGATGGGAATGAAGAATTCTGGAGAGGGTTGGGATATAAAGGAGATTCATTCATCAGTAACCCCCTCTGCAAATCCTGTTAACTCTTCTCTCTTGCCTGGAGATGAGCATGTATGGAGTATGCACACACAGGCTTTGAGGCCAACAGAATAAATTTAACTTGAATTAAGTCACTAGCTTTCAAGGGATGAGGGTAGGTAACATCTATTTTCGGAGACTCCTCAACACAAAAGTCACACAGAAAAACCATCAGAGAGGCTCAACTGGCCTGATCACTTAGAGGTTTTACGTAGCAGATAGTTTGTGTGTACCCTGAATGCTCTTTTTTTGCATTTATTTTTACTAATATTTCCTAAAGAAAACCAAAAAGGGGTTGAAAGTAATTAGGTACGTGTCTTCATCTGTATCTTTGAGGGGACCTTTTAATTGTGTAGCTGTAAAATCGATGGAGCACCAGTTGAGTCTTCATAAGGGAATGTAGTAATAAGCACAAGACTACGCAGGATAGCATTCTGTGACTGTACTTGCTGTAAAATCCTGTCAGATACCATTTTTACTGTGGTTTGTTCTCTTCAGCTAGCACTTGCTCCACGATCAGAGGGAATTCAACCATCACACAGGGTTTGGCAGGTCTCACTCCAGTGTAAAGGACTAGGTCAGTGTAAGCTGTCCAGTGAGTGTTGTAGGCAATTGACTTACTGTCTCCTATTTTAGATACATACATAAAACTTTTACCAGACATTGTTAAATTGTGCTTTGTTCTTATCTCTCACTTTCTTTTTGCTTTCTTACCATCCCTCTCTGCCTCATATTGACTGATGTTTTCTTGTGTTGTTTTTAACTGTCTCGGGGTTTTTTCATTATCCTTACATCCCCTGGATATTATTTTCTTCTTTCTCAGTATGTTCTGTCCTGCTTTCCCCACTAATGCTACACTCATCATTTCTATTCGTCCCGCTGGTACTCTGTAAATTGGTTTTATTTGTTCTCTGATCTGTTTCTTCCATCACTTTCTCTCTTTGCCATGTCTTTTCATCCTCAGTCCCGCATAAGAGATAACAAAGGGATGATAGGAGTGTCCTGGACACAGGTGAGATCCTGAGGCTGAGGATAAGTGTGTCCTTGCTGCCTTGCAGGAGTTGCCTGATTAATGGATTTGCTGCTAGCGTAGACTACAGCCAGGACAAGCCAGTTTGGGGCCATAACAAAAACTGGGAGGAAACCCTGTGCCACACATGCATTATGCTCGGGGCAAGGGTCTACTGTCACCTGTGTTAGCGGCCCTGATACCTAACCCTCAGCAATACGGGGAAACCTGCTCTCTTGCCCCACTAAAGGCAACTTCTTTCAGGAGAAGTAATGGAAACCTAATTTGGCAGAAACAAAATCATCAAGGACTTCTGCTGGTTTGTAACCTGTTATTTTTGTAGTTGTCTCTGCCAAAGAGAAATTTGTCATCTCTGGCCTGAAGTTACTGGGTAATTAATCTTCAGTGGTGGCTAAGGCGGGCTTGGTTTTTGGTCTGCAGGCATGGAGAGCTATAAGCTTACCTGCTTTTCTCTCTCCCCTACTTCTTCATTTTCCCATGACCTTAGGAAAAAAAAAAACCTCCACACTTCATAGGTCTTTTTTTTTTTCTAAATCACACTTTATGGAACACAGTTTTAATACTGTACAGTGCGTGTTTAATGATGTCCATATGGTTTTGTGGGTACAGGAATTAAATACATAACGGTTCACGATGACATAACACGGAAATGCAACTCCCACAGTGCTGGTGTGTAGGCTGTAAAGGGTTATTAATAAAAATGAAGGTTTTAAATAGAAAACAAGCTTAGCAGCACCGTTTTGGCCTGAGGCCCATCTCTGAGTGATGGAAAAAAAAAGAGGCTGGAATATATGGTGTTTCCTCAATACATGAAAATAAATACATTTTACCACCATCCCCTGCTAAGTGTTTCAGAGAGAAAGCTGCAGGACTGATGCATGGCATCTCTCTTCAATCAGAGCCTGAGCTCAGGGAGGTCTGGAGGGGATATTTCAGCAGGGTGCAGAACACATCAAACAAATACTAAGGGGGAGATTGATGCCTTAGATTATTAAAATGGGGTAAGGCCACAATGTTTTGGTTGGCAAAGCCTTTCAACAGTTGGACACTGGTGTTTCAGAAGAGCAAACCGCTCTGTTTGTGGGTGAGCCAGGAAAGTAACAACTCACACAGTTTGGGGGAATGACCTCAAGGAAATCCCATCCCATCTTGTAACTGGAGTTGCTGCATCAGTAAGCCAAGGCAATTACATAATGCACCTATTAACATTATAGACAAACAAAAGCAAGTTTACTCTTCTGTGTTCAGCCTTGTCCTATCTGCAGTTGCCCCAAATCTTTTGTTTTAAATCTTCAGAATAAATGAGACAGCAGTGGATGATGTGCTGAGCTTCTCCCTCTGAGGATGCTGTTTCTGAGACATCTTTCACTCATTTCCCACTGGTTGTTACTGACAGTAACTCTATGGGCAGCACAAGTTGAATGTGGCCTTGCTCTTTGCTGATTCTTTACCCAGTGTTTTTGCTAGAGTTTGAGATGGTCCCAGAGCAAAGCATATATATATATAAATGCGCCCAAACTAAATCTAGACTCTGTGGCTTGGAATTTTACATGTTGCAGACATGTCTAAGTTACCTCCAGGTTGTAGTCCAGGCCGAAGTTAATGCTTCACTGCAGTTGCATGTGGGTCGGGACATGCCAGAACCAAAAGTGATCCTGCCCTGGTTTCCATGTTGTAAAATCCCAGTGCTCCCAGCTGCATCCCTCTACTCCTCCTGCAGTCCCTGCTCTGTCTGCTCATGTCCTTCAGCTCCAGCACTCACCTCAGCCCATCCTCACCCCTCTGGATCCCAACAGATGGCTTTTCCCAGCAGACAGCCATGGAAGGTGCAGTGGAAATGCAGGAGGAATAAGACTTTTCCTGCTTTATCTGGTCCTGTCTGGGGCAAATTTCCACCGTCTGCTAGTTCCTTGGTGTCTCCAACTGTAGTTCATTGCAAGACACAGATGTTGTTAGCTCAGTAGCTTCTGTCCAACCACCAGATACTTCAGCAGGGGAGAACTCGGCCCATTGTATGGAATTGAAATCAATGCTGAATACATGGCATCATGTTTTTTCCCACCTGACTATAGCCAGGACAGTGAACAGACATGTGGGAAAGTGGGACAAAATACTCTCCCTGCATGCCCAGTCCTGTGCTGCTGTGTTCACCCTTCAACCTCCTGGCTCAAAACCAAGATCCTCCTCTAAAAATTTGTTAGAAAAACTACTCCCTGCTCGTGTTCTGCTGGAGAGATGCACAGAGCATGCTTCCAGCCCCTGCTCCCATAGTTAAGGTCATCTCAGGCACACCTGAAGCTTTTGGAAAATAATATTATGTCTTATTTTTCAAAATTTTTTTGTGCTGACAGATGTCAGTTGTTTGTCTTCTGAAACTGGTCTCCTCAAAAATAGGTATTATGTCCCTTTAAATAGCACAAACCACATGGGAATGGGATTATTTTTGCCCCCAGCTGCCCATAATCTGTCTTTTTTCTTTTTTTTTAGTGAACCTAAAATCTTCCCATGGTATTGCTCCTAAGAATAATACTGGAAAGAAAGCGTTGTGTGAATCATACAGTAGTAGCAATGGCAATAGTACTGCATTGCCCTTCTATAGAGCTACCTCATAGACCTCAAGGTACAGCCCAGACATCAACCCACTCCCTCAGCTTGACTGTGAAATATAGGTTTTATTTTAGAACTAGGGAAGCAGAAGAATGAAAGTGGTTTTGAGAGGTCACCAAGACTGGAACGGGAGCCAAAAGGTCTGAATTTTAGCTTCATGTTGTGACCCACAGCATACTTTCCATTATTTGCCTTTGCAAACACTGCTAGTACACCAACAGTTTGGTTTGCTGATACACAACTCCCCGGATCTGCAGGACTGGGTCAACTTCCTTATCAATTTAGGGAAAATGCTATATTTGAGGAAAATGCAGCAAAGAAACATTGAACTAATCTGCCCTATGTTACAGTGTGACCAGGATTCAAGATGCCCTTAAATTCTCTGCTTCAACCTCTGGCCCCTTAGTCCTCCAAATGAACATGCACTCATCCCTTGCTCATAAGCTTGTGAAAGGGGATCGACCTCACCCTGTTGTCTTCTTACCCCAAACTGCGGTGAATTACCTCATCTAAAGTCACGCTCCTGAGATGAACAGCAGATACCTGTGCGGAAGAGGCACAAAGACTGGTCCATGCTGCTTCATATACCGGGACAGCACGGAGGGCAGGATGAGCTGTAGCTGGGATGTGGATGAAGCAGTCGCTTTCATGCACAAACTCTGCCCCGTGGCAGTTCTGAAAAGGATCACTGTGATCATGGAGGAAGGGAGGAGGGCTGATGGTTTCCTGGGTCTTCCTCTTCTTCCTCAGACAAATCTCTTTAAGTACTGGGAGCACAGTCTGCTGTAAAAGAAAAAAGTGCTCTGGAGCTTACACTCTGTTTCAGCTCTCAGTCCATTTGGGGCTGCAGCCTCAGGTCCCTGTGACACTTGGCCAGATTATTCCATCTGCAAGTCCTTGTCCAGAGTCAGCCCTAGGTGTCTCTTGATGTCCTCTGCTCCTCGTTTTGGCTGCCTTCTCCACTGTTTGTCCTCCGTTTCCCTTACTGTAGTGTTTGCTGATGGCAGCTTGTGTTGGAGATGCCCCCAGCCCCACGGGGCTGTTTGCGCAGGGGGGTTTGGCTGGGACGGTTCGAGAAGTTATAGGCAGTTGTGTAGTTTGGATCTTGAGCAGAGCTTTCCTGGTCCGAGTTACCTTCCCAAGGAGGTGCAAGAGGGATGTCAAAAGTGCATTGCCCTTCCTGCTGGCTTTGTTCTCTCCCTGCCTGTCCTGTCCTGAGTTTCCCATCTGTAACTCTTGTGCCTGTTGACGTGTGAGCTAACACGAACACATCTGCCTCGGATAGACCTTTAACTGCCTGACCTCCTCCTCAGGAACTACTAAGGCTTTCCATTGGTGTGTGCTCCGTTACCCACGCCATCCTGGCCCTTGCTTCAATGCATCTTTTCCTCCCGCAGGACACTTTACTGCTCTGTGCCTCCTTATTAGATTTTGCGGTCACCAACTGTGTGGTCTTTCCAGCAGTTTGTACCGTGCAGCAATCTGGCCACCTGCTCTGTCCTTCTCTGTGGCTACTGGTGCTGAAGATAGACCTTGTTCTATGCAAAGCCATCCCTGAGTGTGCCCGTGCCAGTGGGTGAGAGAATGCGCCCTTGCATGTAGCTTTTGTTCTCAGTGCACAACCCACCTCCTGGAGCAGCCGATAAACACAAACAGCCTTTTTCTGCAGTTCAATAAGAAAAGCGGAGCAGTGCTTCTGAGCCGGTTCTTTAACAGCAAGGGCATCTTCACGTCCTGAGCCTCATGTAAGTAAATCTGTCGTCACACTTCAGTCTTTCTTTTGTATAACTGTATGTAGCAACTCGTCTTAAACGTGTAAAAACGATTTCTGGGAAATTATGCGTGGGAGGTGGGTAACTCCTTCCATGTATTGCCAACTAATCTGTAATACTCTCCTTTATCATAACAAATGAGGCAGATTTCTCAAAAGCAGTCTTTTGTGCTGTTCTTTTATCTCTTTCCTTTTGCTTTAAGTCTGGAGATGAGGCTTTGCCCTGGATGCATTTTAGAGCACAAAACGTGGAGCCAGGACTCTGGGCTTCTGTCGTGAGCACTGGATGCTCACAGCTGTACTAAGTCCTGCTTTTGCAGCATCTTTGTGAACTGGAAGTGGCTGTAGGTATGCAAAATACTCTGTTTAGCCATAGATGTTATTAAAGGTAGCAGAGAAAAGAAAAAAGTTATAAAATGCCCAAGAAACCAGGAAACTGGAACTCTTGCAACTATTCTTCACCTTGGGAAATAAAGGAACTTACTTATACATCCCACTGGTGCCTTGCTCTCCCACTATCCCAAAGTGAAAACGCAATGTTTTTGCAAGTTCTTGGGACAAAATGTTTTGCACCCGCTGGGATCCATCATTGTTTCACACCTCTTTTCTTCTGTTGAGCCATCACCCCCCCCTCCCACTCCAGCCTGGTAGGTGGCACAGGAGATATCACATCATCCCTGTGGAGGAAAATTAGCACAAAAGTATCTTGGAATCTGGCAAAGCACAGCTCTCTCTGCAGCAGGGCTCATCTCCCTTTTAATGGCAATTAAGCATCTAAATCTTTTTGTCTTTCCCTCGTTCTCAGTTTTACTGTGTGCTCTGGGGTGAAGTTTTGTCCTGCTATATTTATTTCTCCTTGCCAAGACCTTCTTTATGGCCTTGATTTACACCAAGTCCAATCAGACACAGGGGAAGGCCATCATATTCCAGTTCTGGGGATGGACTTTAGGGGCTGTTTATCTTTTTTCTAAGGATAACAGCACATTTGTGTTTGTGTTATGTATATGTTTTGGGCTTACACAAAAACTTAAGGATCTGATTCTGGTGGGTCATGCTGGCAAGTATCCAAACCCCGTAAATCTGGTCACTGTGCTTTTCCAAATGTTTATTGTGCTGTTTAAGATTTTATGGGCTCTTGTGCATATTACATATGGTCTGAATAAATGTAACGCAGTATTACTGTGCTTAGCTGAGATGCAGAAAAGCCTCCAAGGGAATCATTGAGCTGGGGCAGCCGTTGCCAGTGTTTGAAGATGAGTTTCTTGGTTGAGCTTTCCAGAGTTGGTGTCTTCAGCCTTGTTCTGTTGGTTTTTAAATGCCACTTTATCTGAGGTCACAGGGGTGGAAATAAGAAGTAGAGTTGCAATTTATTGGATTCAGTCGAGGCTTCTTGCAGCAAATCTCCCCTTTTTGAAACTCTAATAAAAAGGACTGGATTTTGCATGCATTTGCTGCATTTCCTCTGTGCTGCTGTGGGTAAGGTCTGCTCTTATGCCAGGGGGACTCGGGAGAAGCCTTTAAGGAATCGGTGGAAGCATAGCAAGGCAAAAGTCACCCACGTTGTTGTAAGTGAGGAAACACCTACAGGCTCCATCTAAGAGCCAAGGCTGCATTGCTCCTTCAGACAGATGGCAAAGAGGAAACTCTCTGCCCTTCCAAGCCTACAGCTCCTCTTTGATCCTGGAGATCAAACATGAGCCACCGGGGCTGAGCCAGCCAGACTGCAGCTGGTGGGAGCAGGGGTAGAAACAGGCGCATGCAAGACTTGTGCTTGAGGGATGGTGGTGGGAAAGTGGTACCTGGCTCAGGCCACCTCTTCCTCTCATGTCGTAGCCCCAGCAGCATTCAGGGAGCGTGCATGCCACTGCGAAAGTGCCATGGTCCTGCTGTTTCGCATCCTTGCTCTCTTCTGTCCCAACTGGACTGAGGAAAGAAACTGCAGAGGAAAACCAGCCAGGCTCTAGCCAGCCCTAACAGCTGTAAAAGCAGCCAAGCCAAGACCTTGGGACCTTCAGAGAATGTCCTGCATTTCAGCTGTGGGCTTTCCTTTGCGTGGCAGTTGGACACTTGCTCCAAGCTGCCCTTCTAGCGCTGTCACTTCACTTTCACCACTAACCACATTGGCCCCAGAAAATACAGAATTGGAGTTAAGCTTGCTGCCAGCACTGGCTTTCTTCAGCTTGGGCCTTCTGCTGCGTCACCCCTGCCCTGTCTGGCTATTCAGATTGCAAATTTTGGGGCAGAAACAAGCAGGTTTGTGTTTCTGCAGTAGACATACAGGCCCATATTTGGGTCAGACAGTAGGGCTGATGTAACATATACCGTCAATAATTGCTCTCTGCTGGGGGACACGCTGAAGTTGTGGAGGCTTCACAGGGGCGCAGGAGAGGGATGGAGGAGACAGATGGAGATGGGACTGGGAGGAATGGGGAGAGGGCCAGAAGCACTGGGAATCTGAGGCAGTCTTTTGCCTCTGGAGAGCTGAATTGACACTGCAAAATCTGTTGTGATTGCTTTTTCTTTCTTAGTTTGTTTTTTATTGAGACTTGAATTCAGGTACCTATTCTGTGTCAGCTCAAATGTTGCCCTAGTGGAAAAATAGCTAAAAAATAAGAAAGTGCAGAAAATGTGCATCTGCAGCTGGAGCTAGAGTGCTCCTGGCTGTTAAATTAGATGGTTTTCTCTTCCTTCCCCATTGCTTCAGGTTGAGGATTAAAATGTGGGTTAGTGATGGTTATGCTGAGATAGGAGCAAAACTTCAGGTAACTACTGTGACTACATTAGAGAATTCTTTTTGCTAGGTACCTGGTGCTGGACGCTGTGTGCGGGGAGAAGGAGTCACAGCGCATCCTGCAGCCCACTTGGGTGTGGAAGTGTTAATGTTTTACACCCTGATCGTCAGGAGCATGAGGACACTGAACAGTGTTGCTGTGTTTTGACACCTAAAATAAGCAGGGGAAGGGATGAGGGCATCTGTTGGGCTTGACAGAACCTTTTGAACCGTTTTTTCTCCGGATAGAGGTTTTTCCTATGACCTCTAAAACATGAATACATTTTAGTGGAAGGTCATTTATGGAAGAAATCTCTTCTGCTGTCCTCTCCTCTCTTCGACCTTGAGGCTACTAACATCTCTTGAGTCAAACAGGGACACGGGAAGGATAAATGTAAACAGTGGGTAGCACTAACACTCTGGTTGTGACGGGCTACAGCTTGCATGATACCAACAGCTGCACTTTGCCCTGGCTAGCTGAATTAGGGAAATAAGAATAGAAAATAATAGGAAAATAATAATTCTGGCATGCAAATGGCCTGCCAAACCCAGTGGGCACCTGAAATTCTTCCTGTGCCATGCTGTGAGGACTTTCCTCAGGCTGCAGTGAGGGAGAGGCTGTGAACCACCTCCCCACAGGGCCCCAGCACAGTCCAGCACTTTGCACAAAGATCCTGCAACAAACACTTGGTTCTTACTGCGAGGAGGATGGCCGTGTGGTGTTCAGCACAGCAAGCAGCCTCTGAGGGGTTGTATAACGTTAGAGGGCAGCCACGATGTGCAGTAACGCTGTTGATGTCAGCCGAGTTACCCTGGGGATACATCAGTCCTTAGGGCTTTTTGGAGGTATGAGGTGGGGCAGTTTATTACTCAGCTTTGCACTGCACTAGGGCATGCATCCTTCTTGCCGCTGCTGCACTTCTGTTCCTGTTGGTGCTGCTTTGACCTGCAGGTTGGTGCTGTTTGAACCTGCCTGTGCAGAGCTCACAGAACAGAGGCATTGCAAAGTGCTGACTCAGCAGCTCAGAAACCTTCTCCCTTCCCTCGCTCAGCCCAGTGACTCCTCAGCAGGCTGTTCCCATTAAAAGCTGTGATGCTACTTCCACCTCCGCGTGCAGCTGCTCCCTAAAACCTGTAGGCGACTCTGCTTTTTCTGGAAGGGAAAAAACAATGGTGACTGTGAGCAGAGGGACCGAGGTGAACGTTATCTGAATCTGAGGTGGGCTCAGGACCTGAGATCACAGCAGCAGATTTTGCCACCAGAGCTAATATTTGAAAACAGGTTTTGGGGAGACCCATTTATTGGATTGATTGTTCTCAGGTTTGGAAAGTTAGTAGTTTTGAAAATGGAGAACAAATCCCAGAGTGTTGTGGTCACTTTATCAGATACTATACAACGACATTTAGAAGTATATTGCTAATGAGAAATGCTACTCAGCATTTCTTCATTTCAGGATGTAAGGCCTGAATAAAACCTGGGATGTGTGACAGCATGCAGAACTGGGGGACGCCTGGGATAAATTCAGTATTTAAAATATCTGGGACTTGCCCATCTGCAAGTAGGCTAAATTAATCTAACTTTCCTGAAAATAATGGGCTTTACTGGGAGCCCACCTGGCTATTGGGCTCCCTCAGGGCTTGGAGGTTCTGTCAGGGGAAGTGCTGGACGTGGGGAAAGTGCCATTACTGTCATGAGGTTTGTTTGCAGGTTGCTTTTGCCTGCAATATCCTTGCATCCCAATCACCAGCGCTGACAAGCAGGCACCATTCTTATGTCTTGAGTGTCTTTTAGAGCAGAGGAGTAGGTGGAGGAGGAGAAGTGGTACAGAGAGGGCTTTTTGCTGAAATAACCCACTGGCTTTACTTTCCCTGTCCTTCCGTCAAACAGCCTCAGTGTGTGATGCTGAAACCTGAAGCTGGAAGGGACATGCTGCTGTTTTGGGTTCCCATCAGTCCGGTGTGAAGGCAGGAGTGAGGGCAGAGGGTCTGAATGCAAGTGTGCAGCGTGTTCCCATAAGCTTCTTCCAGCTGCTCTTGGGCTTCTTAAAGCTGTGTATCCTTTTATTGTCATTTGAAGAGGTTTATCCCCAGTCACTCGTTTCTGCCTGCTTCTTCCTTCTCCTCACTGGGGTTTCTCCCTCAGCTGCCCACGTGAGAAGGAATGGAAATGTTAATTTGCTGCTCTGCAGTGCAGAGAAGACAGGAGGGAGAATCAGGGGATGCAGAGGATCCACTTTGCAAGGAGATGTGCTTGGAGAGGAGCTCTTGAAGCGGAGAGAAGCTGTTTTTGTCAGCAGAGTCCTCCTGTGTCAAGCACGGGCAGCTCCGGGGCTCCCACCTCTTCCCCTCTCATGCTGGATGTTGAATCAGCTGTTTGTGTGGCCCTGTGCAGTGTAGGGGACAAACCCTCTGGCAGAAGGGTGGAGAAAGGGAACAAATAAAGTATTTATAGTAGGGATGGTTGCTTTGTTCACAATCAGCCTGCTGCAGGCTTGTGCTCACAAGGCAAACCAAACCACTGGAGCTGCTTGTAGGCTTTCCTCCCTGTAAGCGCTTGTCTGGCAGGTCCCACCACAGGCATCAGGGGCCAGTGAGGAAGAGGGTGGCCAGGGCGCCTGCTCCTGCATCCTCCTTCCTCTGCACGTCCCAGGGCTGCGACCTCCCCAACCTGCAGGGAGAGGGGAGGGAGGTGGGAAATGGGGTGACAAGAACAAACTTCCTGCAGCAGAGCCAGCGTGCGGGCTGGTTCTTATCACCAGAGAACAGCCTTGATGGGGGCAGCCGGAGAGGAGCCCGTCCTGCTCTCCTGAGCCCCCTCCCCTGCTTGCCCACAGCCTCGCTGACACTGGCGTGCAGCCCTGCCAGCTTTGCCTGCAGATACCCACGCGTCCCAGGAGGACAAGGGCTCCTGGCTTGGCAGCACTGAGGGAAATGCCATCCAAGCCACATGAGAGGGAGAGGCAAGTTAGCACCAGGCTGCCTGGGACCGGGGAGCTCGTTGGGCTGTATGTGATATGGCAAGTGGCTTCACCTCCTGCCTGGGCCCTATCTGCCATGGCTCACAGCAGCTTCTTGGGCACGTCCCCGCTCTCCTCCAAAAACCAGAGGCCAACACGTAGGCTGACCCTATCCAGATTTTGTCTCAACATGCTTCAGTCTTCATTCGTGTCTCTGGTGTGAGGTGAAAGGAGATGGGAGAGTAAGCACATGTCCCCACATCCCCCCTGCCTGAGGGGCAGGTTACACGGGAGCTGGGACACAAATTGTGCTGGACTGGAAGTTCCTACTGAAGGTGGAGCAGTCCCTGCATAGCACGATCCTGTGTCGCTAGTCTAGGGTTGGATCTCGAAAGCCTCCTTAGCTGTAAAAACAGAGCACAGTGCCACAGGTGGAACATGTAGCAGCAACCTCAGTGTGAGAGTGGCAGCACCTGGGCAAGGTGGTGGTGGTGCTGCCTGCATGCCACTGCTCCCCAGGCCTGAGGAGCAGTGGATTGTCCATAGGTCCTCTTCTCTGAACCTTGCTGGGTGAAGATGGCTCTTGAATCCAAGGTCTGTAACATTGACTGAACTAGTACCACTTGAAGGGAAATGCTGTGATGTCTAATGTGACTCAGCTGCTGCTGTTGGGTCCCCGCTTGATGAACACCTTGTTTCTTCTATTGCCTCTTTTTATTGTCCCCTCATTCTAATAGTTATTCTTGTCAGTGGTGACACAACTCATGTGGTCTCCCAGCAGATCCAGTGTAGGGCCACCCATGGGCACTGCTTATGCGCCTGAGGTGTGGGTAGGCTCAAGTGTCCTTCAGGAGAGTGTCAGGAGAGGGCTAATCTCATGAGTGCTGTTGCAGAGAGGACTCATGAGGAGAGCAGCATGAAGTTCAAGAGGGTGAAGACGGTGTTCTTGGAAACAAGGTGCCAGGGGATGAATTGGACCCTTTATGCCAGCAGGAGGACTCACCAGTAGGGAGGGAACAGCTTCCTTTCCCAGCTGTGCACATGCTCTTTTGGTGTGTCCATTCTTGCAGACCATATTGAGACTGAGGTGAAATGGAGTTGGTGTCTAGTGTCCTGCTCCCATGGCTGGTGTCTGTTTTACAAAGAGCTTCCCCTGGGAGAGGCCACTTCACTCTGACATCCCATTCTTCACTAGCAGTGTCTGGCACAGCAAACTGAGCTCCCAGCAGGGCTGTACCTGCCCAGTGTCCTTCCCTTCCCAGAAAACCAGGAGAGGGACTTCTCAGCACACTTGATCATGCTGGAGGGCAGCCAGGGACATTAACAGGCACGTCCACCCCCTGACCACAAAATACTCCGTATTCAACATTTCCCCAGAGGGCAGAGATTTCTGGCTGATTTTCACGCAAAAGTTGTCCAAAAGTCCATTATGTGTTAAAAGCTACTTCATTCAGGGAATAATATTTTGCTCTTGTGTGCGTGCGTATTTATGTGTAGATTTGTACAACCCTTCTACCACAGGCATAGCTCACCCTATGTCCAGCTTTCCATTTAAAAACGAATGGCAATGCTCACGCTTCACTGGCAACCTGCAGGTCAGCCTGGCCAAAAAACTCGCCAACGAGACATGCAAAATTAAAATTTTTAAAGCTTGCACTTGGTGTTTTTTGCAGAACTCTCCTACCCTCTTGCAAAGCCATATTTGTGGCACAGTTCGTTGCAGCCTGTATAAACAGCTCCACTTGATGACAAGGGGTTGAGCATAGGAAGCCCTGTGTTGCAGGCTCTGCAGGCAGCTACTGCCACGTCGTGGGGAGATGATGCTTTACATGTATTTACTGTGCAGCAAAAGGTACAAGCTGAGCCAGAAAAAAATGTCTGGTTTGTGTGGATGTTGGACACGGTGGCGGGTGCGTTCTGCTCTCGCCGAGGTTGTGCCCTGCCTCACCCCCTTGCCATGCTCGTTTGGCAAAGCTGACTTTCTCTTGGCTCTCAGGTCTCAGAGAGCAGGAATTCCTCTAGACAACAATGGGAAAGCTGTGACAGGTTGCTATGAACAGATATGAAATAGCTTTTCCACCTGGCTTCTTATTAGGTGTTACAGCTCTATCTTTTTCCGTTGGTCTTATGATAGTCATTTTTTTCGTATTTAATAACATTGCATCTAAGACTTGACAAGGAAATGGGAAAGAAGCAGACTTGCAGTCTTGGACATTAATACTAACGAGTCCAGAACCACACCTGCATCAGACATTTGTAAGCATATGGAAGAGATTGAAGATTATCTAATTGTCTCTTCGATACTCGGTACTGGGCTGAATCATGTCCTGAGGCCTGGGAAACCGTGCTGGTCACCAGACTCTCCTTGCTCCTGCTCCACTAAGCTAGAGAGCCAACTTGGAAAGGAAAACTCTTCTCATCCTCAGCTTTGGCTGTGCTGGGTCACTCGGCTGGGTTTCAGTGTGGAAGGTGTCACTGGCTTGGCCACGTTTTTGGCTGTAAAAGTCAGAATGACTGATCTTATGGCCACATTTTGTGCATGATCCTGTTAGGGGAGTTGTCAGCACCTAATGTGGGTGTTTGCTGTTGTCCAAATAGTATTGCCAGTGCATTGCAATGTGCAGCCTGACACACTGTGTATTAATCCAGGTTTTGGCTTGCTTGCTTGACCCAGGAAGGATTAATCCCCACCCCACATCTGCTCATGCTCCCTTGGGCTGCTGCTTATTCACGCTGATGCTTCTTAGCAAAGCTCAGAGGTCTTTCCCTGCACAGCTTCCCTGGCACAGCTCTTCCCTAGGTGGCAGAGACTGCCTCTGCTTGTCCTGTATGCTTCCCATCCCTCCCTCCCTCCATCGCTCCCTCCCTCGCCAGCCCAGAGGTACCTTCAGACCTCATACAGTCCTTACGGGAATGTGGCAGCCAGCAGCTGATCACCTCCTAGCCAGGCTGAGTTATTCCCTGCCTTGCAGTGACGAACAGCTTTCCAAGTTGTTACCTTCAACCCAGAGTTGGGAGCAGGTTGGAACCACAAAGCCTTTGAAAAATGATGGAACAGGGACAAATTTCCAATCAAAGACCTCCAAATGCTGCTCTGAAGGAAAATTGATCTTCATTTGTGGGTGAAATGGAAGATTCGCTGCAAAGGCAGGAGTGGTGCAGAATAAAGATTTAAGCAATCAAGTAAAGGAAAGAATGACTGCTCCTGGAGGACAGGGAGAGGGGCTTGGGACCTCTTTTACCTGATTTAATCAAGTGACTTCTGATGTTTTATAATTGCAAGCAACTGTCTGACACAGAGCTGTGCAATTTGCAAGCCATGGAGTTATGAACTGTTGGTAAAATGGTCTTAAGAGGAAAATACAGTTTGCAATTATGAACTGAAAAACCTGAGCAATAGCTCTTGAGATTTTAGAGCCACATCCAGCTGCTGTTGGGAGACTCAGGGTCTCTGCCCTTCTTATGGCTTCTCACCAGTCAGCAGTGCCCAGAGCAGTTCCCAGCCGAGCCCCCTTGGGGAGCGGCTGCTTTGGCCACGGGGTACCTCCTCACAGGAGAGGAGCTGGGACTGCAGGTCCTGGATGAGGTCCATCCTTACCCTACGCAGGTGGGTCGGTCACCTGGGAAGGGAGGAGAAGCTAGGAACAGTCCCCAGTGATGGAGATGCTGATCCAGCCTGCGGTCCTGTGGGCTGACCAGGCTCTGATTTGAGCCAGCTGTGGCCCTGTGGTCCCCTGGGCCTGGGAAGAGAAATTTCCTCAAGGCTTCTGAGAAGAGGGACCAATCTCAGTCCAGTTACTTGAATCCATTAAATTTGTACTAACTGGTTTGTTCTCAGAAGTGCTGAGCATTCCTGGCTGTGGCAGGGGCTCCCCTTGTTGCAGTGCCAGCTTCAAACGGGATGTGCTGGGGCTAATTGTTTCTGGATTTGGCCAAGTGGAGTTTTCTTTCTCTTCTGGGAAACTGGCTGTTTTTGTGCTTGTGATATTTGCAGAGTGCTGACAAAACCCCCTTCCTTCCCAATACTGCCTCTCTGCTTAAGGTGCTGTTCCCTGGAGATGCGCTTTTTCCTTTTCAAGGCTTTTGATGTCTTTTCCCATGTTAGAAAATTCAAAAAGGCAGCATGTGAAGCTGGCTGGGGCCAGCGAGTGTTGCTGGGGGCGGCAGCTTTGATCCTCTGTGGGAGTTTTGCAATAAATTTGATCATGAATTTTTCATCATTTGCTCTGTGCATGCATGTGTGTGTGTGTGAGTGAGCCTTGCAGGGGGTACAGGCACTGATTCTGAACCTGCACTCAGTACAGGGGTAAAACCCACTCATAGTTCACTGCTGATCCAAATCCTTTGCATCCCCCTCGAGGTAACTCTGCCTCGAGATACCCTACATGAAATTCGACCTTGCCATCTAATAGCTAGAGGGCTGCTCCTGTCTTTAATCTCTCTGACAGTGCCTAGTCAGGCCTTTTTTAAGAATTCTCTTGGTCTTTTTTTCCATGTAAGTGTTAGTTTTCTTTATCTGGAGTTTTGTACTGCTATCTGACCCATTTACTTGGAAGCCTACGAGGAGGGCTTGAGTTGGAAGAGAGCTGAGTTTGTGATCCAAGTATAAGCCTTTCACTCTTAATTGCATTAGCATTAGTAATTGTATGCACATTTCTAAACTGTAATGATTGGCATATCCTTTTAAAAGATGGGGCAAGACATTAAAAAGGCTATGTTGGCTCAGAGATCAGCAGAGAAGCAAGAAATTAAATTGCCTGATACCTTAAAAACTACGTGTGAGCTGTTTTGCCTCCATTATATCAAAAGTGACATTGGAAAAATAAGTCTGGAATTAGGCTTTTAAAGCTCATTAGCCTTCAGGTTTAATTAGCATGAAGCAGGCTCTTTAATGGAGGTTTGAGCTACCCTGGGCTTGCTGTCACTGTTGGGTGGGCAGGGTCTCTAGAAGCACCCGAGAGGTGAGTGGGAAGAAAGGGTTAAGAAGTCCTGAATTCAGAGTCTCTCTCTGGTGAAGATTTGCTTTATGTGAGCTGCTTTGTCTCCCTGTGCATGGCTTAGCCTGTATTTTTGCTCTCAGGCCAGCTCCTGATGATACCTGTGGCTGATGGGTGACGCAGCGATTCTGTGCTTTCTGATTCAGACTTTCCAAAGTCCTACTGGTGACAGGGTAATGTCATCAAGTCTGTGCTTTGAAAATACTTACTTTATGAACATTTTATGAACATATGAAATATATGGACATACATACCTGCTTCTCCATCCCTGATCCTGGCAGTTGGATGTATCTATAAACGTGTGTATTTTCAGATATTGACACTTATACCATGGCATGATCAAGCATGCCAAATCCATTTCACCAGTGGACCGTTTGGAAGACAGATTGGTTTTGCATTTATGGAGCTCTGAATGTCCAGGGATATTATTAAAAGAGGTTGTCAGGGCAAGAGAAATAAAAGTGTAACAGTTGAAAATCTTTTGGTTCCCAAAGTGCTTCCCACCCACTGAACCCAATGTGCCTTGTACCGTTTGTGCACGGTGATGGATTGCGTCTCATGGAGGCAGTGGCAGGGACTTCTCGGTCCCAGCTAGAGAATGTTTCTTTACAGCCCTGTGAAGACCACCACACAGACCCCATCTTTCAGATAGGTGCTGTCGCTTTTATTCTTTATCTGTGTAAATCCTGGCAGAATGGGTCTCACTTCATGGACGGTGCCTGCACAGATGTTTCCACAGTGCGAGCAGGAATTTAAGGGAGTGGAGCATCTCCCTTATGAGGAAAGGCTGAGGGAGCTGGGTCTCTTTAGCTTGGAGAAGAGGAGACTGAGGGGTGACCTCATTAATGTTTATAAATATGTAAAGGGCGAATGTCATGAGGATGGAGCCAGGCTCTTCTCAGTGATGCCCAATGGTAGGACAAGGGGCAGTGGGTGTGAGCTGGAATACAGGAGGATCCGCTTAAACTTGAGAAGAAACTTCTTTACAGTGAGGGTGACGGAGCACTGGGACAGGCTGCCCAGGGAGGTTGTGGAGTCTCCTTCTCTGGAGACATTCAAGACCTGCCTGGACGCCTTCCTGTGTAATTTCGTTTAGGTTCCTGCTCTGGCAGGGTGATTGGACTGGATGATCTTTTGAGGTCCCTTCCAATCCCCAACATTGTGTGATTCTGTGGTTCTGTGATTAATCGTGCCTACCCTTCATCTGAGCGAGAAGCATCGCCTCCGAGAGCAGCCGCGGGTGCTGGGCAGAGCGGAGGCAGCCGGCAGAGGGAGCGCGGACCGTCGCACACTGTCTGCTGCTCTCCGCTAAACACAGCGCCCTGCAAACCGGCCTCTTTCTCCCTTCTCTCAGCAGCCTGCTAAATGGGAACAGAGCAACGCGATAACGGATTGTTTATTATGGAAACATGCCACTTTTAGTAGATTTACAAGCAGCTTTGTGGAGCTCCTGATCACTCTGTATTTTTGTATTTAGTCCGTTACTCATCCTGATACATCGTTGGTCTATGTCTGACCATGGCTGTGAAAGACTCTAGCGGGGACGTGATGGGGCCAAAGCATGGGAGATAGAAAGCAGCTGTCAGGCAGCATTTCTTCCAGGGGCTTGAGGAGTACCAGCAGGCTGTGTCAGCCCGGCAGTGACTGTTTCTCTGTGACTGACTTTACAGTCGGAATATTTTGTAGTTCCTTCAAGGCCCCGTGGTTTAGCGACTGCACAGATGGTTGCATTGCATTTAGAGCAAAGTGAAATAACAATAGTTCCTCCCATCCTCTGCTGCCTCACCCTGAGAAATTAGCAGCCTCTTTTGGGAGCTACTAGTCAAAATCCCAGACCCGAACACCTCCGGACCTTCAGCAAAGTTTGAAACCAGTTCAGGAGCTGAATTTCAAGTCTACTTTTCCTGTGCCAAAACCCCCAGAGCTGAATACTTGGGAACTATGGAGGTGGGTTAACTCACAGACCAAATACACTCTGAGCTTTTCATTGTCTACCTCTAATGCATCAGCTCTCCCAAAATAATATGTCTGGCGTGGTTCATACCACAATCACTGCTGTAATCACCACTGAAACCTGTATAGGTTAGAAATCCATATGTGGATCTGTGTCTGGGTGAATTTGGCAGACAAAAAGCAGTCCCCAAAAGGCAATTTCTTTCTATCAAATAGTATGCCAATTTTAAAAGTTTTGATTTATGCTTTTTAAGGTTACTGAGCTCTTTGCTGAAAGAGTTGAAGGCCATCTCCACTGGTGCTGTTATTGAATGAACTACCTCAGGAGCAAGTAGCTGGGAGCTTGTATCTTTTCCATGTGAAGTTTATCTGCCTGTCTTGTTGGTCTCCTGTGCTTCCTTAGCTTAAACAAGTGCTTCCAATTTCAGAAAAGTGTATGTGACATACATCAGTCATGGCTGGGTTATGTGCACTGTAGTGTTAAGTGGGGGTGTGGGTACAAATGTTGCACTTGTACCTGCTCCTTTACCTGCTGCTGGAACCTAGGGGATAAAAGTGCCATGTGGGTACGTAAACCCCCTGGTTTCTCTAATTAAACGTTGCTTTTGGGGTTGTTTTTTCTTTTTTTTTTGTGGTGTGTTTTTTTTGCCCCTAAAAGAGGAAATTAATTAGGCCAGTTGGAAGTATATGAGGGCTGTTTTGCATGGGGGAAACCAGAGCAGGTGAGTACTTCTTGGAACTGCTTGGACAGTAGACAAGAGCATGGAGTAAGAGACCGACAAGAGGGTAGTTAGTTTAGTTAGAAAGACTGGCTGAGCGTAGCAGTCTGGAAAGTAGATTATCTTTCTGAAAGGCACAAAGAAGAAAAATAATGGCTCCAGATTCATCCCTTGTGTAATTCTTTTGAAGTTGGTGGTTTACACCAGGATGATTTAACTCCATTAATTTTAATGGGTCACTGCAGTGTCCCAAGAGTTGCTTTTCGCTGTGCTCCATTCTGAGGCAGAGATAAAGCAGAGCCTCGGCGTCTGGGCTTGAACCCAAGCTTGGTGTCTCCATAGGGCTGGCTTGGGCTTGTCCACATTGTGGCTGACTCCAGTTGGAGAGGGAAAAGGATGTGGGAGATGATGATGTGTCTGAGCCCCCATCCTGTGACAGCTGGGTGCTGCCAGGACTTCATCGTGAGCCATAACCTACCTGAAAAACGATATCTGATCTGAAAACCAAGGATAGCCAGGCTAAGAGCACTCACCGGAGTTAACACCGACCCTCACCCTGCTGTGGGTCTGCTGATGCAAAACGATTAACACATGGAGAGACAAGGAGGTGTGGAGCAGTGTGTCAAAGAAAGGAGCCTGAAACCGAGCAGGAACCAGCACCAGATGAGCCCCAGTGGGACTCAGAGGGCAGAGAGCGAAGGTCAGTGCCCTTGACACACGACAGGGACTCAGGGGCTGTGGCCAGGGACAAGGATAAAGCACGTTTACCACCTATCGATCAAAGCAAGCCGGTCATAGCAGGAGTCGGCCACGCGTAGTTAAAAAGCCCATGTATCACAGCAGGGAAAATTTAATCTGCTGCCAAGAGGAGGGATGCATGTTTGTCACCACTTGTCAAACAGCTGAAAACGTGGCAGCAGACACAGCTGTAGTGCTCGGGCAGAAATAGCGATCGTGCCCCAGCCTCGTCAGGCAGCAGCATGTCATGTACCATGCTTGGCCTCTGCTCCTTGGAGACCTCAGAGCCCATCTTCCACCTCAGTGCTCTGTTTTCTGCATGCCTCTCCTCCTGTGTCTTGCTCCAAGGAACATTTGTAGGAAAATAGGATTACTGTCCTATTTAGAGAGTTGCACAGCTTTCACCTGACCCCCTGTCCTTCGTTTTGCAATCATTCAGTCATACTGACTTCAATCCTATATTGACCAGAGAATGGGAAATGAGCCACAAAGAGCAGATGGACTATAATGAAATGAAGTGCTTTATCTTCATGCAAATATAATAGTAATACAGAGGAGGGGGAAGCCCAGTTTGGTGAAGGCTGGGTGTGAAGTTGGCCCTACGCAGCCTGCTTTTGTCAAGGCATCAGCTGCTCTTTAGCATCTTGCAGAAGGGAGGGAAGATGCGCATCACTGTGTCACTGGGCATTTATCTCTTGACAGACTTGACTGCGCAGTGGGTCCAGGGAGAGGGTGCAGATGTGGGTGCCAGTAGGGAAGGACGTACCACATGTTGTAATAAAAGTTGCTCAGTAAACTAGGTGGCTTAACTTCTTCTGATACTTCCAGTTAATCTCATTGGTCTGTAGTCTTCTAATCACATATTGTATGGCAAACTCTGTTAATCACTTCATAGCTGAAGCAGATCAGAAAATCCATCTGGGTTGGCAAACTGATCTGTAAAATGCTTTCTGAAATAAAGATGCATCTGGCAAAAGCAGAAGGGAGGGGAGCTCAGCTCTCAGTAGAGAAGTTTGTTCTTGCAAGCATGTGGGCCTTCAGAAGACCGTGTCTGCTGGTACCCAACATATTACAGTGTGATATTTACATGTGAATGCACCCTGTACTTGTCTGTCTCTCTCTTTTGGAGGGAGAAGTGTCAAATGCAGAAGGTGGAACTCACTTCACCAAAGGCCAAGGTACATTTGCAGTTCACCCCAAGGGCTGGAATGAGTGCTGTGGCTGCTTTGCAGTGCCCAGGGAGGAATTTTGACCATGCAAAGACAGGTGGAAGAGTCCCAGCAAAACTTCATTTCTCCGTCAGGTTATTTTAAGTAACCACAGCAATGCCTTCAAATCACACAAGGTTGCCTGCATGGTCCTCGTGCAGCCTCTTCAAGGGTAGCATGTTCTGGCAGCGTGAGGGAGTCTGAGTGCCACAGGATTCTTCGGGAAATTAAGCCTTTTCTGTAACGAATGAAGTGACTGAAAAGTGCAGGTGCTGCTGAAACCCTGCCTGCATGTCCTACTCTGTGAGCAGTGTCACCAGCCCAAGTCTGTGCTGCAGTGTCTCTGCCACACCTCTGAGCTCCTGCAATCACATCCTCAGAGCATCCTACCTATGGACAATCTGGCCTTATTTCCCAGGATTATCTGTGTAATAATTTTAAGTAATGGGGAGCTCTGAAAAAAACCTACAAACTTTATTGAACGAAGGAGATACTAAATATGCTGAGAAAAGTGTTTGTTACTGCTGACACGCTCTGCTCAATGTTAAATGTGAACAGACCACAGCAGGTGTGAAGGGATGTGATACAGGCTTGGAAACCCTGGAGCAAGCCAAGGGAAGGCCTGTGTGAAGAAGAAAAAAATGCAACGTGATGATGAAATGCAAATATTTCTGTGACTGTGTTTAAGTGCAGGATCGAGGGCCATCCAGCTGTCTGTTGGCCACTTTCAGCCAAAAGACAACAGAAGGCAATGGATGATCTCACCCTGCTCCTCTTAAATTGACAAATCTCCTCCACAGTTGCTTAAATATCAGTTTTTCTAAGGTTATTCTTCGCCAGCTGTTTGGCAAAGCCTGATGTGGGCTGAACGTTTTCTTCTCTCACTGCTTCCTCATAATGCAGGAAACTGTTGGGGTGGTTCAGATGGCCATGGATGGGAGGTAGGACAGCCCGGATGTGTTTCAGAGGTTTAGAAGTGTGTCGGCAGAAGAACCCTCAGCGTGAGGCCAGCTTTTGGGAGGATAGTGCTGATGTACGGGGATCAAAGCCCAGGAGAAGCCCAAACAGGGATGTCTTTGAAAGGCTGGATCCTGCAGATATAATGTGGTGGTTTTATCTGACCTGTGAACATCTCTGACAAGGAATCAGGTCATTAGTCTTGTGCTTGTTATTGTAACATTTTCTGGAATGAAACATTGCTGTTTTAAAATCACAGCTATCAAAGCATATCATAAATTGTAAGCAGTTTCTTTTCCTTTGTTTGAGTATATCCCCATGCCAACTCATTCGGTGCTCATATCTTCTAAATTGGGCGTGACGTTACTAGTGAAAAGCTGTGACTGAGCATAAAATAATTATTTTTTTAAAAAACAGGGCTGCAAAAAAAAAAGTATATTTCCTAAAAAAAATGAATAGAAAGTGACCCCCTACCTCTTAAAAGAGTTCTGCTTCGAGCCTCTGATAATAACTGTGTGTTCAAATCTTGAAGTGCTAAGAAGTCTGCTTTTTGCAAAGTGGAATTTAAAAGACTGAAGCTCAGAATTTTATATATATGTGTACTGTGCAGTTACTCCCACCCACAACCTGATTTTCTTGCTTCTAAGAGCTGTGACACATTTTTAAGAGAAGCAGTGTATTTTTAAACTCACACTATGGCAGATGAAGGTTGGTCCCACTGCGTCTGAGTCTTTGAGGGACTGAGAAATTAAACCCTGGCCTCTGCTCTTCCCCTGTGACTTTGGGCAAGGAGCTCTTTGCTCAGCTTTCTTCCTGTGAAATGCTCTGGGAGCTTGTCCCTACTTCTGGGGAGAGGGAATCACCCAAGTTTCTGGGTGCTCAGCTGTGAAGATAATGTGGCCACGGTTGCATTAGCGACTGGGTGCTCTGAGGTCTTTCAAGTAGTGTCATTCCCAAGGCTTCCCAGCCTGAACTGCAGTTTTCCTTCTGAGATGTTCCTGACTTTAAGCACTGAGCAAAACTGCACCTGGAGACACGTTTACAGCTCTCTTGTCATCATTGCTGTTACTTTTCAAGTCCTCTTTAGGAAATGGACTCCCTTTGGGTGGGCACACGGTGGGGCCCATCTCTGCACATACCCACGTAGCACATGCTTCAGGAGGTCGGCTACTTTCACAGCTTTCTCACCTGTCCTTTGAAGACCCTCAAGGCAGGCAAAGAAGGGGTCAGGGATAGGGTATAATATTCACATTCTGGACTGTTTCTCTGGTGGTTAGAGCAGTTCTGGGACCTGTTGAGCATTAGGTGACCTTACAGACTCTGGGGGAGTGGGGGCAGAGAGGTGGCCAAAAATCAGTGACCATGGTGATCTCCATCACCATCCCAGATCTGTTCTGATACACGTAGGGCTTGATTTTCACTACATTGTTTTAAAAATGTTTCTTCTTGAGTAAAACCAGGCACTTTCCCTTTTCTGTGTCTTTACTGAGAAAAGGGTCTTGGTATCGTTATCACAGCAAACAAATGAAGCAAATTATTCCCTATCACAAAACTTTGCATTCTTCAGCATAAAACAAAGACACATAGATAACCAGCATAGGGGACATGCCTGGCCTCTAATGTATGTGGAGTTCACTCTTCCAGACCCTTGCTTTCTTCTGGACAGTGATTTAGAAGGAAAAGCTTTTATCTCATCATGAGGTAGGTCTCTGCACAGCTCCCTGCGCGCTGCTAATGGATGGGATGCACAGCAGAGCTTGAAGGCCTTTATTATAGCTGGGTAAGGCAGAAAGCTGAGTTTCTGGTCTTGCACGTGCTATTGCTGGGTAGGTCAGAGCTGGGTTTTGTGCTGGGTCCAGCATGTTCGTAAAAATCAGAGGGATTTTGCGATACAGTGAGGTGTGTGTTACAAGGAGGGGAGGGAGGCAATTGGCCATGGAGGGGACGACAGGTTGAGGTCACAAGTGGTGAGGAGAGAACAGGCAGGAAGCTGGTGCTGGAGAGGCAGCGGGTGCAAAGCATAAGGGCCCAGTTACAGGAATTAACTCCAGTCCCAGAGGATGACTGGGGAAGAAATCATTAATAAGTAGGTTATTGGCAGCAGGACACTGTTTCGTGTTCAGATTCACAATTCCTACTGCTGCATCTTGTGGCTGGTGTGCCCAGACTCTAGTTTTGCATCTCACAGTATTTTACAGCGATGAGAGATTATTCAAAATAGCCCCGAATTCAGACCCAGTACTGGGAGCTAAGAGCAATGCATAGCTTTGAATTTCACATTTACAGTTGTTTTTATGTAGCATGATTGTGGCATAGTACAATATTTAGTGTATCTGCTTGACTGGACACCACAGTGTGGACTTCAGTCCAGAATACACAAAACTTCCCCAGGACCTCAAGGTTGCTCTTGTCATCCTGTGGTAGATGCAGGTCCATGAGAAGGAGCACAGAACAGCATGCCCCTGATAGGAAAGGCAG